>NC_063354.1:46535176-46564838 GCF_021869965.1 Rhincodon typus | reverse complement strand
TATGCAGCTGCAGCACCTAGTAAAGGAGTTAGCCCCTGAAAACCAGAAAGTAGGCCTGTAAAATCAAAGGAGCCCCCAAAAAATACTAGTTAGTGCCCCGTTCTGCAAGGTGTTTTTTTTTTGTCGATTGAAAGTAAATTTCAGAAATATTTTCAAATCTGCTGAAAAGTAACTTTTATTTGAAACGTTTTGAATCGTTTAATTGCAAGGATGAAACTGGTTACCAAGGTGACTGTGCACAGAACTGATTGTTCGGTGGGCTGTTTCATCGTGGGATTTATTTTAATGAAATGTGGAAATGTTTAGCTCTCATTATGGTCAAAAGAATGAGTGACAGAGCTGGAATTATAGAAAATAACAGAGACTGCCCAGGAAGCTTTTGGTTTGAGTTTTTCTCATTTAAGTCTAGGTTTCCCAGCCCTGAGCATTGGGCCAATGGGTGATGAGAAACACCTCACTTTATGCATTTGGATTATTAACTTCACCTGACAAAGGGGCTGCACACTAAAGCTTGTGATTTCAAATAAACCTGTTGGACTATAACCTGGGGTTGTGTGATTTAAGACTCAGAATACCAGCAGGGGCTGCTCATGCTCATTTTTTTTTAATGAGCAGAGTGCTCGAGGTGCAAAGGTGTGAAAATTATTGTGAGATACAAATGATTTGTCTTTACAGGATCTGGTGTATTGTTGATTCACTGTCAGCTCCTAGTTTGAAGCTATTCCTCGCCTTTCCCTGCTCACATTCCAGGACCCTGAAATAATTCTCTTTGGTATTTCTGAGCACTTTTCCCACAGCGTAATAAAGTGTGCGGGAATTCCTTCCACACCACATGTAATGCTGAACATTTCCAAAACCAGCCTCCCCTAAACCATCTCAAAACACCCGCAATAGAAGGAACTTTTATTTACATAGTGCTTTTCATGACCTCATTGGCTGCGAAGCACTTCAGGGCTCAATGAAATGTTTTTGAAGTGTAAACAATGTTGTGATGGAAGATAATCTGCACATAGCAAGATCCCACAAACAGCGTTATGATGAATGACCAGGTAACCCAATATTGACGAATAGATAAATGGTGGCCAGGATTCAAGGGTAGCAGTGCTGTCTAGCTACCACAAGTAATAAGTCAGCCAGATAGCTCAATGACCACACGAGAGGCAAAGGAATAGAGGAAATGCTGATAGATTTGGTAACATAAGGGTTTGCCGAGAGGCTGGTGAGGCATACCAAAGCACATCTAGTTCTGCTCTTTTGCTCTTGATCAAATTAGCAGCATTGATTCTTTATATAGCCACTAGAAGAGCAGACAGGGACTTTTCTTCATTTTTCATTCATAGGATGTGGGCACCATAGGCTGAACCAGCATATATTGGAGAACGTGGTGGTGAACTGTCTTCATGATTGACTGCAGCCCACGTACTGTAAGTAGACTTTCAGTGCCATTAAGGAGGGAACTGCAGGATTTTGACCCAGCAACAGTGAACGGACAGCGATATTTTTCCAAGTCAAGATGGTGAGTGGTTCGGAGGGGATGTTGCGGCCGGTGGTGTACCCATGTATCTGCTGCCCTTGTCCTTCTGGATGAAAATGGTCATGGGTTTTGAAGATGCTGTCAAAGGAGCCTTGATGAATTTCTACAGTGCATCTTGTAGATGATACACACTGCTGCTACTGAGCATCATTGATACAGGAAATGAATATTGCAGAATCACAACCTTCTGGAATCAGTAATGAATTCAACGTCTTCAGATTGTGAACCCACTCCCATTCCATCCCTTTCTTTTAGCTTTACTTGTTACATTCTCTGTCTCCATGTCCTCTCTCATCTTCCCCTACTCTAGTGGGACTATCTGTTCTTTCCAGTCTGATAGTTAGGCACACCATTATGTGGAGGTGCCGGCGTTGGACTGGGGCGGACAAGGTCAGAAATCACACAACACCAGATTATAGTCAAACAGGTTTATTCTGCGCCTGTGTTTTCAAATAAACCTGTTGGACTATAACCTGGTGTCATGTGATTTCTGACCTTAGACATACCATTGTTCTGCCATTCTCTCATTTCATTCGCTTAATCTGAACTATGCATTTGGATTATTAACTTCACCTTTCTCCCTAGCTCTGCACCCTCTCTCTCCCAACCCACTATAGCACAAATGCTGTCCCCTCCACACTTCACATCAGCTCTAATGAAAAGTCATTGGTTGGCAAGATGGCAGCAGGGTAAGATAATCCAGTTGGATCTCCTCTGCTTGCCGTACCTATTCCTTCCATTTTTTTTTCCTCTCTCTCTTTCTCCCCTTTTCAGTACTAACCCCCAACCCCCAACCCCCAACCCCCCACCCCCCGCCCAACCTTTAACTATTTTTAACTTCAACTATTTAATTCTGACCTGAAGAGCATCATAGAATCATAGAAACCCTACAGTGTGGAAACAGGCCCTTTGGCTCAAGGAGTCCACACCAACCCACAGAGCACCCCCCCAGACCCATCCCCCATAACCCACCTAATCTACACATCCATGAACACTATGAGCAATTTAGCATGGCCAATCCATCTAACCTGCATATCTTTGGGCCATGGGAGGAAACCCACACAGACACGGGGAGAATGTGCAAACTCCACACAGACAGCCGACTGAGGGTGGAATTGAACCCAGGTCCCTGGTGCTGTGAGGCAGCAGTGCTAACCACTGAACCACCGTGCCACCCCCATGAAGAAAGGAGTCACCTCTGGCAGGAGCTGAGCACACGGCTGTGTCCTGCAGCGGCAGCAGAGTGAGCATGGGCTAGAGCAAAGTTGGTGGATTGGGGGTCGGAAACAAGTCCTGGAGGGGCCAGGTCCCCGGAGTGACCAAGGGGCAGCAGAGGAGCTGCATACTTGGAGCGACAGTGAGGCCGCATACCCAGGGTATTGTGGGGACCGGGTCCCACAGTGACGGGTGGCTGAGAGAGCTCTTCGGCTGGAGGTGGCTTCGATGGGCTCTGGACCGGCGGCAAAGTTTTCGGAGATGGCTGTTGAGTCGGTCTGTCGGTCTGTGAGGCCTGGAGCAGGGCCCTCATTTTCCATGTGGAGTAGGCCCCTGACAGGGGCATGGCACAGACTGGTGTAGCCCAGAGCAGGACACTCTCAGCAGCATAGTATGGGCTGGAAAACCTGGAATGTGACTCTGGCTGTGGTATAACAGTGAAGATGGAAAGTTGGGCTCTCTTTAAGTTTATATTTCTTTACTTTATTCTGTGAATGGCGCTCATATACGTGCAATGGTGCACACTTTTCACTCCATTTTATTTTGCAAGTACGTGACAATAAGTGATATTCAAAATCATCTAGACTCAACTTTAGCTTGCTTTTTCTTCATAAATGCTGCCTGACTGGCTGTAATCTCCAGAATCTTTTGTTTTCATTACAGCTTACAGAATTGTTATGGCACAGAAGGCCATTCAGCCCATAATGCCTATACTGGTTCTTTAAACAAGCATCATTACCCAGCGCCAATCTCCTGCCTTTTTCCCCATATCTCTGCACTCTATTTCTAACCAAATAATCATCCAATGCAGTTTGTAATGTGCCAATTGAATCTGCCTCCTCCACATTTCCAAACAGTGCGTTCCATGCCTAAAAAGCGAGCTTTGTTCGCATGTTATTTTAAATCTATGTCCTTCTCGTTCTTGTTCATTTTATGAATGACTACAACTTCCCCCTACCCACTTTATCAGGCCTGCTGAGGATTTTGAAAGTTCAATCAGATCTCCTCTCAGTCACCTTCTCTCCAAGGAGAATAGTTCCAACTTCTTCAATCTATCTCGTAACTGAAGTTTCTCATTCCTGGAACTATTCTTATAAATTTCATCTGTGGTCTCTTCAATGCATTCTTTCCTATAATATAGTGCCTACACCAGTACACAATACTCCATCTGAGATCTACCAATGTCTTACACAAGTTCAAAATTGAATGCTGAAGATGAGGTGCCAATCAAGCGAACTGCTTTGTTCCAGATGTTGTCAAGCTTCTTGAGAGATATTGGAGCTGCTGGCATAAAGACAATTGTGCCTTGTGGATGGTCAACAGTCAATAACTTATTGCTATGCAAGTGCTGCTTGATAGCACTGTCATTGTCCCCTTCCATCACTTTGCTCATGGTTGAGAACACATTGATGGAGGTGGTAATTGGCCAGGTTGGATTTGTCCTGCATTTTGTAGACAGGTCATAACTGAACAATTTTCCATACTGTTGGTAAATGCCTTAGTTGCTCCTGCCCTGGAACATTTTAACAGTTCATCTCAAAGACAGAACCTGGAGGATCAGCCTGGCTTATGTAATCAGATCTCTGGAACAAAATATAAACCCACCATATCAAGACAGATGTGAGAACACAGTCACTGAGCTACAGCTGCCAGAAGCCCATTTCTGAGTGGAGGTATGTGACCACCCTGACTTCTGCTGATATCTCTTGTATGATCCAGCTATCAAATACCTTGAAGGAACTGTGTAGAATCTTCTCTGCCTTTTCCTTCAAGACTTCTCTTCCTGTGAGAGCACTTACCTCCTTCCCACACGTCCTATTGAGGTGTGGCTTATTATTCACTCATTGACACAGGGAGCCTAAGTGGGATGGCATTCACCTGGCTTGCTCTGAGTTCCATGGAGACGATGGAAAAGTTATGGTCAACATTTTGTAAAGGGAGTGACACTAAAAGGCCACAGTACATGTGGCCACAGCAGTGCATGCATCAATGATGTCACCGCATTTCATGCGCAGCCATGTCATCATCAGTGCAAGTACCACTGATGTGGGAGCCTTGAAGGTGAGGAGGCAGCAAGGCCCTGGGAGGGGGAGGCCTGCACGGAGAGTGGGGATGAGGAGGGGGGGGGAGGCGTGCACTGGGGGGGGGGGAGGGGGGGGGGGGGGAGGGGAGGGGCAAGGCCTGCATAGGGAGTAGGGGCCAGCAGGGGAAGGCCTGCACAGGGAATGGGTGAAGTAGCTGATACCAGGAACAAGCCTCCTTTTGCCTCCCATTGATGAAAGGACTGGATGGAAAGGTGACAGAAGGGAGACAGAGAAAGAAAGAGAGAGACAGAGTGATAGCAGGGATGGAGCACCATGCCGCAAAAAGGAGAGATTAACTTCAAAATAACATAAACCTTCTTGATATAACAAGGTGTAGAGCTGGATGAACACAGCAGGCCAAGCAGCATCGGAGGAGCAGGAAGGCTGACTTTTCGGGTCTGGACCCTTCTTCAGAATTTCTTCTTCACATTTCTGAAGAAGGGTGTAGACCCGAAATGTCAGCCTTCCTGCTCCTCCGATGCTGCTTGGCCTGCTGTGTTCATCCAGCTCTACACCTTGTTATATCAGATTCTCCAGCATCGGCAGTTCCTACTATCCCATAAACCTTTCTGATTTTGTTGAAGAGGTTACTTTATGTTTACGTCCTGCAACATCATCTTTCAACAGGCAGCAGCTCCCAGCATTTACTTTCTGCTCTTTCCCCCACCTGGAAATGGTGTCTATAGAAACTTGAACAGAATCTTCCCAGCCCATGGACCAAGGTGGGATAGTCAGGAAAATCGAATGAGACATCCAGTGACAACCTTCTCGACATCTATGACAAAAGTCCCACTTTCCACCCATTAATGGGCAGCAAGAGGTTTCTTTGCACTGTTTATCGCTCAGTATTATTTCAACAAAAACAAAAGAGAAGTACAGCACAGGAACAGGCCCTTTGGCCCTCCAAGCCTGTGCCGATCATCATGCCCTGACTAAACTTAAAAACAAACCTTCGGCCCTTATTCGGTCTGTATCCCTCTATTCCCTCCTTATTCATGTAACCATCCAGATGCCTCATAAACGTTTCCAATGTGCCTGCTTCCACCCCCTTTTCTGGCGGTGCTACCATGCTCTGTGTGAAAAACTTTCCTCGCACATCTCCTTTAAACTTTTGCCCTCTCACCTTGAAACTGTGCCCCCTTGTAATTGAAGCTTCAGCCCTGGAAAAAAGCTTCTGACTATCCACCCTATCCCATAATTTTGTAGACTATATCAGGTCTGCTCTCAGCCACCATCTGTCTAGTGAAAACAATCCTAGTCTTTTTAACCTTTCCTCATAGCCAATGCCCTTAAGACTGGGCATCGTCCTGGTGAACCTTCTCTGTACTCTCTCCAAAGCTTCCACATCCTTCTGGTAGTGTAGTGACCAAAACTGCACACAATACTCCAAATACGGCCTAACAAGGGTTTTGTATAGCTGCAACATGGTTTCCAACTCTTGTCCTCCATGCCCTGGTCGATGAAGGCAAGCATGCCATATGCCTTCTTAATCACTTTGGCCAACTGTGGACCTGCATGCCCAGATCCGTTGGTATGTTAATGTTCCTAAGGGTTCTGCCTTTTAAAGTATAATTCACATCTAAATTTGATCCTCCAAAATATATCACCTCGCATTTGTCTGGATTAAACTCCGTATCCCATTTCTGTGCCTAAGTCGCCAATCTATCTGTATCCTGTTGTATCCTTTCACAATTGTCGGCACTATCAGCAACTCCATCAATCTTTGTGTCATCAGCCATCTTACTAATCAGACCATCCACATTTTCCTCCAGATCATTTATATATACTACAAACAACAGAGGACCCCAAGCCTGATCCTTGTGGAACACCACTAGTTACCGGTCTCCATTCTGAAAAATACCCTTCCACTGTTACTCTCTGTCTTCTATGACCAAACCAGTTTTGTATCCATTTAGCCAGCCCACACTGAATCCTACGTGATTTTAGTTTTTATATCAATCTGCCATGTGGGACTTTATCAAATGCCTTACTAAAGACCATATAAACTACATCTACAGCTCTTTCCTCATCAATTATCTTCGTCATCCCTTCACAAATTCGATCAGGTTGGTGAGACATGACCTTCCCCACACAAAACCATGCTGCCTGTTGCTAACTAGTCCATTTTCTTCTACATGTACATATATCCTGTCCCTCAGTATCTTCTCCAAGAGCTTCCCCACCACTGATGTCAGACTCACCAGCCTATAATTTCCTGGATTATCCCTGCTTCCTCTCTTAAACAAGGGAACATCATTGGCTAATCACCAATCCTCTGGAACCTGTGGTCAAGGAGGATGTGAAGATATTTACTAATGCCCCAGCTATTATTGGCAGCACAGTGGCTTAATGGTTAGCACTGCTGAATCACAGCGCCAGGGACCTGGGTTCAATTCCAGCCTTGGGTGATTGTCTGTGTGGAGTTTGCATGTTCTCCCCGTGCCTGCATGGGTTTCTTCCGGGTGCTCCTGTTTCCTCCCACAGTCCAAAGGTGTGCAGGTTATGTGGATTGGCCATGCTAAATTGTGTATAGCGTCTACGGTGAGAAATATAGGGTAGGGGGTGAGTCTGGGTGGGATGCTCTTCAAAGGGGTGGTGTGGACTTGATGGGCCAAATGGCCTGCTTCTACACTGTAGGGATTCTATAATTCTATTTCTTCCATTGCCTCTCTCACAAACCTGGGATAGATTCCATCTGGCTCTGGGGACTTGTCTACCTTAATGCAATTTAAGATACCCAAAACTTCCTCCTTTTAATATATTGACATTTTCTAGAGTATTCACGTACTCATCCCTGACCTCAACATTAGTCCTGTCCTTCTCGGTGAATACCAATACAAAGTACTTATTAAGAATCTCTCCCACTTCCTGTGGCTCCACACACAATTTCTGTCCTTTGCCCTTGAGAGGGCCTACTCTTTCCCTTGCTACTTTCTTTCTTCTGATATATGACCCTGTTTGCTGAAAACATTTCATGGCCCCTTTTTCCTTCTTAATTCTGCGTTTAAGTTCCTTCCTAATTTCTCTACACTCCTCAAGGGCTTTGTCAGTTTGTAGCTGCCTAGACCTATCGTATGCTTCCTTTCTCCTTTTGACTAAGTTTACAATTTCCCTTGTCATCCATGGTTCCTGGATCCAGTTAGAAACTAGACAGCAGCAACTCCTGACATGATGTCAGAGCAGGTACCCAGTGATTCCAGCTCAATTCTTACTTTTCCAGACCTATGTTGTGGACTCCCAGCAGCAACATCTCCGAGCATGCCGCATGGGCTATGGCCATCTGCACCCCAAATCCAGCAGCAGTGGCATTCAACACTCTCTCCGCCATCACATCTCATCTCCAATCCCCTTAATCTATGATTCTGGACTTTAATACACCAACACCTCTCATTGCAATACTGCCACCAGCACACTTTGTTACAGGGGTGGGCAATCAGCCCATGGATTCAACATCTCAGGGTGCACCTCAGGGCTGTTCTGTCTCTCTACACACTAACTCACTTTGAGTTACTTGTATGCTTAAAGCATCTCTGTTTTTTGTCCCCAGCCAGAGCAAACAGGTTCGAAGTATTTTCTGAAGAAGGGTCTAGGCAGGAAACATCAGCTTTCCTGCTCCTCTGATGCTGCTTGGCCTGCTCCTCTGATGCTGCTTGGCCTGCTGTGTTCATTCAGCTCTACACCTTGTTATCTCTATTTCTGACTAGCCTTGCCTTTTAGTCCAGACACAAAGCCAGGCGGCTTGTTGTGGTTGGAAGCTTTGTCCATCATGTTATCGTTGGGCACTATGCTATGTCACACTTGCACCATGTGGCAACTGTGTATGAACCAAACACATTGCACATGCATCAGCCAAATGGCTATTTCTCAAAGTCTCTAAAGGGTGTGTTCTCAGTCAGGTCCAGGGCAGGGCATTCTGGCACAGTAAATCAAGGGCAGCACCCAATGTCAGTCTAAATGGTATGGGCCCAATCAGTTGGCCGCTAGGGGCAGTCCATTTGGTATTCTCTCCTGAGAAGGGCCAAGGAACTGAATGCCCATTGCCCCACCACCTGCCTTCCCTTGTTCAGCCCAACTGTGGGCCATTTGCTCCTGGAATGAGACAAAGAGAGCGATTGATTGAGATGAAAGTGATGGCTCAGCTGTTAATGTTGGAGGAAGGATGTTGAACTGTCCGAGTGAGTGGA
Organism: Rhincodon typus; assembly: GCF_021869965.1. Taxonomy (NCBI): domain Eukaryota; kingdom Metazoa; phylum Chordata; class Chondrichthyes; order Orectolobiformes; family Rhincodontidae; genus Rhincodon; species Rhincodon typus. The sequence goes on along the minus strand of NC_063354.1, from coordinate 46,555,821 downwards.
TTGCAGGCCATTCAGAGCTGTTAGTCTGCAGCAGTTTGGGTGGGTGACAGCAAGTAACGGAAGATGCTGCAGGCAACAGTGAGAGTGGTACACCAGGACCCCTGGTAGGAGGTGGGTGCAGTAGCGGAGATACACTGGTAGCATTTAGCCTGGCAGTGTAGAGAAGATTATTGACTTCCTTTCCACAGTGGCAGGTGTTCCTCCAGACAGTTGGGACTGCACTGAGTGACAACCTCAGACCAGGCTGACAGGATCTGGCACTGTGGTCTCATCAGCCAGCCCTGAGAAAAGGGACCTGTGATAGGGTTTGGGTTAGGTTTAGACTAATGCCCTCTCTGCACCACCCCATCTACAGGACCTCCAGGTGTCTGTTTGCAAAGCCAGTGCTAAATTCCCCCTTCTGCACCAGAGTGAGAATGGAAATCAAGGAGACACTGACCATAATCTGGCACACATCCCTGTGTTCAGGCTAAGTACCAGAGAGTTAGAGAATCACAAACTTTACAATCTTTCTTGATCGAGAGTGTAATAATACAGGGCAGTGATTGCAGACCAGTCAGTTTACTTTCAGTGGTGGGGAAGCTCCTAAAACATTTGTTCAGGGTAAACGTGAAAACGGGCGATTGATTTGGAAGAGCTCAACATTTAACTTCAGACTTGAATGTATCATATTGTTCACCCAGCTGTGTTGCATTCTGGGAGTAATGTCAGTTGCAGATTCATCAGTTAGCTCAAGTGCAGTGTGCTGTTTATTGGCTATCTCATTATTTCCTTTTTCTCATAAACCTTGCTCTCTACTACAGCTTATGCACTGTTTGGTGTTGATAGCAATTGAAAACATTTGTGTCAATGCAGTATAGTCACAGGTTTCCATCTCAATGACAGTGTGAAACAGAGTTGTCAGATTGTCAACATAACTAATCAAAACAGATTCTGTTTTTGTTTAGGTTCAGCTGTGAATGTACAGAATTTAATAAAATTATTCACCCCAGTGTCTAACATGAAAATCATGAGTTGACCATTTATGCAAATACCTGCTTATCAAAATATAAAGTTTGGAAAACCTATTTTCCTGAGGTTTTCTTCTGTTATAAACTATTTTGTTGTAATCAATCTCTCTTTGTGGATAACTATTTGATTTCTTAGCTTTCTGAAACATTCTCACCTCTGCACATTTTCTGAAAGTGACCTATTCTGTGACAGATAAAACATTAATTTTTATCTGGGCACTGTCTGTGTATGCGAGATTTCTTTGCTCCACAGCACTGAGAAGGACTTTGAGGACCTGCTGTCTGATCTACTTTTTGCATTTGAGAATTGAATGGATTCTGCTGATGTCCTATACAAAGGTTAATCTTATCATCTTAGGAATGATCTGCGTTGCATTCGGACTTCTGCTTCACTCATCGTTCGAATGGCTTTCTTTTGGCTCCAAAATCTTGAATCTTCTTGGACTGTAATAATTCTAACAAAGACTCATCAGCAATTACTGCAACAATTCTATTTCTAATGCATTCAGATTTGAAATGACCTTTGTGACATTTCTAACTAATGTGGCGGTGTCACTAATGAAATTGTCCCTGGATGCTGAACTTTTCAGTGAAATCTTGCTTTTTTTTAAGGCATTTGTAATTTCTGAGGTTTGAGTAATTGTCAAATCTTTTACTTCCGCTTCTTTTCTCCCTTGGCAAGCAGTATCATCAACTATACACCTAATCATATACAGAAGTTAATTTCCTTGTTCAGTTTCTCATTTTGCATCAAACCTGGAAGATCTTCTGTATCTCAGACACTTTTTTTTTTTTAGATGTCAATTCTTTGTTTGATTTGGCCCACTTCTGAAATTAATTCTTCATGGGAATATTATTTTGATGGCCTAGCTTTCAAACGTGATGATGTGTTTCTCTTGCCTAAAAGATTCACTGTATTTTGCAGTAATAATAGATTTGATGCAATTTGTTGTTGCACAGGAAGGTTTTTCTTCATCTCATGACTAAAATAGAGGATTCTCACCCTCTTGCTGCTCAAAAGAGGATTCTTGTCCTTTGCGGGCAAAACAGAGGAAAGAATTTTCTGAAGGAGGGTCCAGACACGAAATGTCAGCTTTCCTGCTCCTCCGATGCTGCTTGGCCTGCTGTGTTCATCCAGCTCTACACCTTGTTATCTCAGATTTCTCCAGCATTGGCAGTTCCTACTATCTCTTTCTTGGTCCCACTGTCTACCACGTTGTCTGGACAGGCCAACTCATTGTGTCATAAGCTGGTGCTTCTGATAAAGGTTGCATTCCACCATCCTCACTAAATGTAGGAAACGATCAGTGTGGGAGAGGAAACCCACTTTTGGTCAAACAAGAAGAGCCTCATGTTGTGAGCAAGATATAGTTTATTGCAAGTCTGAAACTAGCTGCAGATTACATTGATCCAGGGTCATAGAGGTCCACAGCAGAGACAATGTCCCTTCAGCCCATCGAGCCTGCATTGGTCAAAACCAACCACCTAACTTTAAAGTTTTTAAGAAGATTTGTAGCTTGGGTTGTGGATGTGGTTGTAGACTTGCTCGCTGAGCCGGTGGGTTTGTTTGCAGACGTTTCATCACCTTGCTAGGTAACAATGTCAGTGCATCTCCAGTGAAGCGTTGATGTTCTGTCCCACTTGTTCTTTATCTGCCTCAGTTTTCTGGGGTGTGTTGGCATCACTTTCTGTTCTGTTTCTCAGTGGTTTGTATATTGGGTCCAATTCAATGTGTTTGTTAATGGAGTTCTGGTTAGAATGCCAGGCCTCCAGGAATTCCCTGGCATGTCTCTGTTTGGCTCGTGCTATTATGGATATGTTGTCCCAGTTGAATTCGTGTCCTTCTTGTCCATGTGTATTGAGACCAGTAAGAATTGGTCATGTCTCTTGATGGCTAGTTGGTGTTAGTGTATCCTGGAACTGGAACAAAACTGACAATAAGGATTCACGAAGAGAAGTAAAAGTCCAATGCTATTGGGAGCGAACAGGTTATTGGGATAAATTGGAGAACTCTTATACAGAACTAGCGCAGACATAATGGGCTGATGTGTTCCTGTGCAGTAATGTACCAGGATTCTAAGCAGGAAGAGTTTGTACAGGGAGCTCTCTGAATCTTTAGGAGGAGATTGGCAGAACCACGGGAGAAGTGAGGTCAGCGGCTGTTCGTGACATCTCTCTGGGGGCTGCTACAGAGTTCTAGGCTGAGAAGGGATTGTGAGAAAATTCCAGGCAGAAAAGTGTGTTCTTCTAAAATTTCACACATTTATTTAGAATTACCAGAGGGTGCATGTTTGACTCATTGTGTCAATGCAGATTAGCTTTTAAACTGGTGAGACCTAATCTGTTGTTTCATAGGCTTCTCTAATAAATTCCAATCCAGAATGTTCTTTCCTATGATCCTATAGAGATTGCACTGAACTGGCAACAGCTCATCAGAAACCTGTTTTGCACCTAAATTTGTATTTTTGTTGGTCAAAATGTGGGAGCAATGACTCAATTTCCTTTTGCCCAAACTGCACAATTCCTTACGATTCATTTGCCCTCTTTCCCTTACCTCACGGTCTGTTCCCCTTTGATCGCTTAGTGGTAAAACATTCCACAGTGAGTCATTTACACAACAGAATGGGGGAATTCAACCCATAAAGGTCCATGCTAGCTCTTGGCAGAGCTATCCAGTCATCACACCCATTCTGTATTCTGTGCTTCACGGTGAAAGAGTGACATGTACACTATTCACAGCTGCAGGACATCCGTTAAAGCCAATTTGATACTTTTGAAGTGCAGTCACTGTTGTAAGCGATGCAACAGCCAATTTAAGCACAGCGAGCATCCACAAATAGCAATGTGATGATCGGTTTTCATTTAAACATTTTTTACAGCAACGAAGTAATCAGGTGGGATTCGAACCTGAATTCATGCCCCCATTCTACCCCCTTACTTTCTAAGTGAGGATTTGACAAGGGCTTCAAACTCCTGCCTGGTCCTGCAGCTCGAGTGAGTCGTCACTCAACTTGAAATTAGTTGGGTGAAGTGCTGCTAACTAGAATGCCCTGTAATCATCTGTCACAATCTCATGTAGTTTAAGTGGGCAGCCAGCACCAATAACACCCACCTGCTACATCTCTGTCACTTAACATTCAATTAATTTGCACTAAAAAAAAATTCTATTTCCATTGTGCGCCTGCAGTCTGTGATGACAGTTAAGGAGTGTTGGTCTTTTACATTGGTTCAATTAGGGACTTCTTGACTCATTGCAGTTCACAATCCATTTCTGTTACTTGATATTACAATAGCTCCATCATCATCTTCTATAATATCAACCTGCAATAGTCCTTGTGCAAACAAGGAAAGTTCCAGAAGAGAAAGAGAGAGAGGAAAATAAGGGAACTGTATGGCCACCTCTGCCCTTTCTTTATCTTCACCCTGGCTGGAGTTTTGAATGATTATGGGGCGGCACGGTGGCTCAGTGGTTAGCACTGCTGCCTCACAGCACCAGGGACCTGGTTTCAATTCCATCCTTGGGCGACTGTCTGTGTGGAGTTGCACATTCTCCCCATGTCTGCGTGGGTTTGCTCCGGTTTCCTCCCACAGTCCAAAGATGTGCAGGTTAGGTGGATTGGCCATGCTAAATTGCCCATAGTGTTCAAGATGTATAGATTAGGTGGGTTATAGGGGGATGGGTCTGGGTGGGATGTTCTATGGGTTGGTGTGGACTTGTTGGGCCGAGGGGCCTGTTTCCACACTGTAGGGATTCTATGATTAAAAGGATTATTCCCCAGGTTGGAGGAATTGAGAGAGCCTGGGTTGTACTGGGTGTTAGGAGTTAGCTATGATTCAGTGACTGTAAAGGTTCTTTCAGATTAACTGTTAAATTGTGGCCCTGTCTATGCTGTCAGATAGCCCTAAAGCACTCTTTCAGACTAAAGGGGAGTTTGGTTCTCTAACTCAACAACTCCAACAATCAGAAAATAGGAGCAGCAAAAGGCTACTCAGCCCCTCTGCTTACTCTAGATCATCTCCCTCAATGCCATGTTCCTGCACTATCCTAATATCCCTTAATGCCACTAATAACAAGAAATCTATCCATCTCTGAGCTTCCACTGCCTTCTAGGCAGAGAATTACAAAGTAATTCCTCCTCCTGTCACTCCTAAATGGCTTTCCTCTTATTCTGAGACTGTGCTGTCTGATCCTAGATCAGAGCTAGCTTTCTGCTTATCCCTTTAAGAATTTCCATGAGATCGCCTCTCATTCTTTGAAACTTCAGAGAATAGAGTCCCAGTTTCCTCAATCTCACCTCACAGAACAGTCCCACCATCCCAGGAATCAGTCTGCTGAACCTCTATTGTAATCCGTCCGATGCAAGTAAGTCCTTCCTGAGAAAAGGGAACAGAACATCTGCACACATTATTCTAGATGTGATCTTACCATTGCTCTGTACACGATAAGCAAGGCTTTACCTTATGTTAAATGTGTATTTTATTAATCCATTTAAAAGAATATGTATTAGTCAGACCTAATTGATGATGCACTAGCAAAGTGCAATTCAGGAGTAACTGAATTCTTCAAACAAATTAAATGTACAACAGCAACAATATTGAAATGGGTCCAATTTTAACTCTCTCAAACTTACACACTTAAAATGTTAATGGTAACTAAGCTTTCAGGAATTGTAGATGTTTTGTACCTTGCCTTACCTTGTTGTTTGTAGCCTTGTTAATCTGAATGTCATGAGAGATTGATAGCAAGGAGCAAAGACTTATCATCAGCTTGTTGTCACTGTTCAGACTCGCTGTTACGGGAGATTGATAACTGTTCCATCTTGGCTCACTGGAAAAGCATGCTGGGATGCGTAGCCTTTCCCATGGTCAAATGTCTAAATCATTAGGCAGAGGACCATTCAGCCGTTCAGGCCGGCTTGCCCACTGTCTTAGATCCTGGTTGATCTGTACCTCAACTCCATTTATCTGCTGTTGCTCCATATCCTTTGATACAATAAACATCTCCTGCTCTCTGTCTTGAGAACACAAACTGACCCTCCCCACAGACTTTTGAGGGAATGACTTGATGATTTCCACTCCCCTCTGTGCTGAAAAGCTACTTCCTGACTCCAATCCTAAATGGCCTTGCACCAGAATAAATAGCATCTCTGTCTTTTTACCCTATAGACACATTCTAATATTTTAAACATCCCCAATCAGAGCACTCCTCAATCTTTCAAACTCAGAATGATACGAATCAAGTTTAGGCAATCAAAAATAGAAATTGCTGGAGAACCTCAGTAGATCTGGCAGGATCTGTAGTGAGAAAGCAGTAAACATTTTAGATCTGGTGACAAAAACAGAAGTTGCTGGAAAAGCTCAGCATGTCTGGCAGCATCTATGGAGAAAAATCAGAGTTAATGTTTTGGTTCGAGTAACTCTTCAAGGGTTAACTCTGATTTTCCTTCACAGATGCTGCCAGACCTGCTGAGCTTTTCTGTTTTTTGTTCCTGATTTACAGCATATGCAGTTCTTTTGTTCTTTTTTTCAGTTCTAGTGATCTTTCTTCAGAACAAATTGTACCCGGAAAAGGTGGTATTTATGCTGAAATCAGGGATTGGGGATGAAGGGAAGGCAGCTAATTATGGGTGGAGTTGGAGCCCAGAGAAAGAAAGAACAACAGCTGGGGAGACAAAGGAATCGATCATAGTGAGCCAGGGAGAAAGAAAAATGGCTAATGTGGGCCATTTGTGGCTGAAATCACAGAATCATAGAATCTCTACAGTGTGAAAACAGGCCCTTTGGCCCAACAAGTCCACACCGACACTCAGAGCATCCCACCCAGACCAATCCACCTATAACCCACCTAACCTATACACCCCTGAACACTGCAGGCAATTCAGTATGACCAATCCACCTAACCTGCACATCTGTGGAATGTGGGAGGAAACCGGAGCATCCAGAGGAACCCACGCTGACATGGGGAGAATGTGCAAACTCTGCACAGCCAGTTGCACGAGGCTGGAATCGAACGCAGGTCCTTGGCGCTGTGAGGCAGCAGTGCTAACCACTGTGCTGCCCCGATGGATTTACTGTGTCGAAAGCAGCTCATGTGATGACAAGGGCTGGGGTGTGCGAGTGGGTAAAGATGTGGAAGAAGGTGCTCAGATCCTAAAATTATTGAATCCTGAAAGCTGCAGGAAAATCATATGTTGTTCTTCCAGGTCTCCCTGAACCTCACTGGAACACTGCAGCAAGCCCAAGAAAGAGATGTTGGCTAGGGAACACAGTGGTGTGTTGAAGTGGCAGCCAACCTGAAGTTCAAGGTCATTTTTGTGGATAGAATATGGGTATTCTGTAAAGCAGTTGTCCAGTCTGCATTTCATCTCCCCAGGGTAGAGGAGACCACATTGTGAGCAGCGAATACAGTGGACTAGATCAAGCGATATGCAGGTACAGCATTTGAATAGTGCCTTGTATAATGACGAGTGAGTGGCCCTTGTATATTGAGGAGCGAGGGGATAAATGGTGTTTACACCTTCTGTGATTGCGTGGGAAGGTGCCGTGTGGGTTGGGGAAATGCTGGGAGTGGAGAAGGAGTGGACCAGGGTATCCTGGAAGGAATGGTCCCTGCAGAAAGCTGACAAGGAGGGGAAGGGAATATGTGTTTGGTGGTGGTGTCCTGCTGGAGATAATAAAAATGTTGGCTTATGATCCTTCAGATGTGGATGCTGGTGGGTGGAAAGTGAGGACCAAGGAGACCCTCCATGTTTTGGGAAGAAAGAGGAGGGACTAGAGCAGAAATGCAGGAGGTTTATGCAATCTCTCCTCTGACAACCTCCACCCACTATGAGCCCTTGTCTTTGACTTGTTATTCAGATAGTTGAGCCTGAGCCTAACCTAGAATGGTTGTCCGCTGAGGTGAATGCTTTTGCACCAGTGGAGTGTACAGCTTAATGCTGGGATGGTACCTCCACTGAAGGTTCTGATGTATCATCCTCAGAGAAGCTGGAGAAAGGGGAAGGCTAGTCCTCTTGTATTTGCTTCCAGAACCAGCAGTGGAGAAACAGAAGACTTCACCAATGGTTTTGTCCCAACCTTTTTCTCAATAATATTTCAGATATTTGGGCAATAGTGGACTGAAGGCCTCCTCCCTGAATTGCTGGGAGACTCCAATTTCCCTGTCACTGCAGGCTCCGTGTTTGCCTGTCCCCCTCCTTCAGTGGGGGTGAGGATTCTTGTACTGAGATGTTCCCTTCATGTTCCACACTTTCCTATTGTGAGCTTCTACATCTGCAGGCAAACGGATTGATTAATGGTCATCCCCAAATGGTCACAACCACTTTTATGAGCGTGCATACTTACGACATTTCAGAACTTGCCACACTCTTAGCCGAGACAACAAGGTGCAGGGCTGGATGAACACAGCAGGCCAAGCAGCATCATAGGAGCAGAGAGGCTGACGTTTCGGGCCTAGAAAACTACACTCTTAGCCGAACTCTTTCACTACAGTTACAATCGGGAAGCAAGAGAAGAGATGGCTGTCCCTTTGACGATGATCTTTGCATTCTCACTGTCCACTGGAGTAGTACCAGATGATTGGAGGGTGGCAATTGTCATTCCTTTGTTCAAGAAAGGGGATGGGGATAATCCTGGGAATTAAAGACCAGTCAATCTTACTTCTGTGGTGGGCAAATTATTGGAGAGGATTCTGAGAGATAGTATTTATAATTATTTGGAAAAGCACAGTTTGCTTAGAAATAGTCAGCATGGCTTTGTGGGGGGTAGATCATGCCTCACAAGCCTTATTGAATTCTTTGAGGATGTGACAAAACACATTGAAGGTAGAGCAGTGGATATGGTATATATGGTGTATATGCAAGGCATTTGATAAGGTTCCCCATGGTAGGCTCATTCAGAAAGTAAGGAGGCATGGTATTCAGGGAAATTTGGTTGTCTGGATACAAAACTGACTGTCCAATAGAGGACAGAGGGTGGTAGTAGATGGAAAGTACTCAGCCTGGAGCTCAGTGACCAGTGGTATTCCGCAGGGATCTGTTCTGGGACTTCTGCTCTTTGTGATCTTTATAAATTACTTGGATGAGGAAGTGAAAGGGTGGGTTAGTATGTTTGCTGATGACACGAAGGTTGGTGGAGTTGTGGACACCGTGGAGGCTGTTGTAGGTTGCAACGGGACATTGACAGGATGCAGAGCTGGACAAAGAAGTGGCAGATGGAATTCAACCCAGAAAAGTGTGAAGTGATTCATTTTGGAAGGTCAAATTTGAATGCAGAATACAGGGTTAATGGCAGGATTCTTGGCAATGTGGAGGAACAGAGGGATCTTGGAGTCCACGTCCATAGATCCCTCAAAGATGCTACCCAAGTTGAAAGGGTTATAAAGAAGGCGTATGGTGTGTTGGCTTTCATTGGCAGGGGAATTGAGTTTAAGAGCCGTGGCGTTATGCTGCATTAGACCACACTTGGAATATTGTGTTTTGTTCTGGTCGCCTCATTAAAGGAAAGATGTGGAAGCTTTAGAGAGGGTGCAGAGGAGATTTACCAGGATGCTGCCTGGACTGGAGGGCAGGTCTTGTGAGGAAAGATTGAGGGAGTTAGGGCTTTTTTCATTGGAGCGAAGAGGCATGAGAGGTGACTTAATAGAGATGTACAAGATGATGAGAGGCATAGATAGAGTGGATAGCCAGAGACTTTTTCCCAGGGCAGAAATGACTATTACGAGGGGATATAATTTTAAGGTGATTGAAGGAAGGTATAGGGGAGATGTCAGAGGTAGATTCTTTACACAGAGGGTGGTGAGCGCACAGAATGCGCTGCCGGCAGTGGTAGTGGACTTTTAAGCCTTTTAAGCGTCTCTTGGATAGGCACATGGATGATAGTATAATGTAGGGTATGCAGGGTAGTTTGATCTTAGTAGGATAATAGGTCGGCACAACATCGTGGGCCGAAGGCCCTGTTCTATCCCCCATCGCCCCCATCTCGTCAACAATGTGTAAAATTGCCAGATAGGTGCTGTACATAAAAAGCAGGACAAATCCAACCCAACAAATTACTCCCCCATCAGTTCACTCTTGATCATCAGTAAAATAATAAAGTGTATCAACAGTGCTATCAAGCAGCACGTACTCAGTAATAACCTGCTCAGTGACACCCAGTTTGGGTTCTGCCCGGGCCATTCAGCTCCTGACCCCATTACAGCCTTGGCTCAAACATGGAGACATAAAAACTTTAAAAATATGAGGAGGAAGAGTAGTCCACTCAATCCTTCAAGCCTGCTCTGCCATTCGATATGATCGTGGCTGATCGTCCAACTTTTTCTGCTTTCTGTTCCTGCTTTCTCCCTATAACCCTTTGATCCCTCAATCCCTAAGAACTATATCTAACTCCTTCTTGAGAACATTACATGTTTTGCTCTCAACCGCTTTCTGTGGCAGAGAATTCCAGAGGCTAACATACAGGACTCTCAAAATACTGTTACAGAGATAGTAGGAACTGCCGATGCTGGAGAATCTGAGATAACACGGTGTAGAGCTGGATGAACACAGTCGAGACCCGAAACGTCAGCTTTCCTGCTCCTCTGATGCCGCTTGGCCTGCTGTGTTCATCCAGCTCTACAACGTGTTATCTCAAAATACTGTAATAACTTTAGGTGTTCTGTGCTATATCTAATATCTTGAAACATGAACTGAAATACATTGACAAAATAACCACTATTATCAGCTATCTTGATTCTGGGAGTTCATTTTATTTTCTGTGATAAACATTTAAACCATAGACTGGACATCTTAGTACCCTTGAGTTGTTTAATCATTTTGTTATTGTGTGTGTGTGTCCATATCAGATAACAGTGGTACTGTTTAATTCAGTAAAATTTCAATTCCCTCTTTCAGTTTGGGGAGAGATGGAATTGATGGCTCGCTGGCAGATGTCAATGACACCAACACTAAAGGAAGCAGGTTACTGAAACCAAGTACAGAAAAATCAAATTAGAAAAAGCAGCCTTTAATATTTTTCTCTAAAACCAGGAGTTTTAAACCACAGTTTATTGGGAGCTAATGAATTTTGAGCCCTATTTCTAGAACTCGTACTGGTTGCAATATCAGTGACTGACATGTAACAGGATGGAGAGATTTACTTTTTTCTGATGACGCAGAACACCACAGTCAAGTAATAAATAGAATGGTGATCAATTAATTTTTGGATCAATCATGTGGATGTGGCTGAGATATGATAAATGGATTTCAATTTGACTAGGAGGAGACTGAAGTATGTACCATTACATGGATGCAGAATCTTTAAATATTTTTAAGGCAGAGATAGATGCTTGGATTACAAAGGGAATAAGAGATTATCAGGGATACCCAGGAAAGTAGAGTGGAGGTTAAAATCAGATCAGCCAATATCTTATGGAATGCCAGATCAAGCTCGAAAGACCAAGTGGCCTCTTCAAGTTCCTTGTTCATATGTTCATATGAAAAGGTTTTTATTCTGAAAACAGGCAGTGATCCCACTTCGGTGCTGCGTCTGGCCCCGTAACCGGTGCTGCGTTGGTCCAGGCACTGCAGGAAGACCTTGGTTTTTTTTTTCCGATAGTGCATTCTGTTCTTTAATATATTTTGGGTAGACAAGACCTCAGTTTAACATTATATCCAGAGAGCAGAGTGAGAGTTGATTCTGTGAAGCTTTTGGGATCTGATCTGATCAGGCATACTCCTCTCGAGTGGTTTGGTCATGAGCAATGTTCCCTCTAAGCTGTATAATAATGCCACTTGCAAGTTCCCCTCCAAGCCACCCAGCATCTTGACACGGAAATCAATTGTTGTTACTTTAATGTCACTGGGTTAAAATGCTGGAATTCCCTCCCTATCAGCATTGTGAGACAGCCTTCACCATGCGGGTTTAGTGGTTCAAAGGAAAGGTCACCACCAACTTCTCAAAGGCAGCAAGAGGTGGGCAATAACTGCTGGATATTTCATGAGAACATCTTTTCATGAGAAATAGTAATCAGAACCATCATGTTCGCCCATCGCTGAGCCTTATCAAAGGGCTGAACCTTATTGAGGTAAAGGTGTAATCCCCCATGCTCAAGAGAGACTGGGAAAGGAATGCATTGTGTGGCATGGAATGACTGTGTTCCAAAAACATGTAGCCAGTGCAAGTGATTGTCATTCAGACATATCTGGCAGTGAATAGACCTGGAAAACATTAACCTAAATATTAGAATAACTTGTGCTAACATGACAGTTGGATGATGGGAAAAGATGGTGATGAAGTGTGTACAGCTTTTGTTATTGTGGATCTGAAGGTATGGTGATCGCTTAGAAAAAGCTCTAGGAAGAATAGCAATTAAAGAATAATAACAAGAAATCTAAATCACGAAACAGGCTGCAGGGAATAAATTTATGAACAAATACAAAGTTGCTGGAAAAGCCCAGCAGCCCAGAACTGGGTTCTGAGGAAGGGCCACTGGACCTGAAACTTTAACTCTGTTTTTCCCTTCACAGATGCTGCCAGACCTGCTGAGCTTTTCCAGCAACTTCTGTTTTTGTTCCTGATTTACAGCACCCACATTTCTTTTGGGAATAAATTTATTTTTGTTAGAAAAACAAAGATAGCAAAATCACACAATCAGTAATGTGATTGTGACTAGAAGTCTTGTTTTACGACTGGTTTCAGAATAAATATTGGGATGATGAGATACCTCTGTAGAAGCAAATTACTGCAGATACTGGAATCCATACTGAAAACAAAATATGCTGGAAATCACAGCAAGTCAGGCATCATCCATGGAGAGAGAGCAAGCTAACATTTCGAGCTCAGGTGAGTCTTCTTCAGAGTGCAGACCATTAGATACCTCTGCTCTTCTTTGAATTAATGCCATGGGATCTTAATTGTTCACCTAATCCAATTGAGTGTGTCATCCAAAAGATCCAAAATCACCTCTGACTGTGCAACCCTTTCTCAGTACTGCATTGGGAATGATAGCCTGCATTATGTGTGCAAGTTAAGGTTGAAGGAAGCACTGTACAATTTAAACAGCGTAATGATCGTAGGACCAAGGAACAGAGATACAAAATCCACAAAAGATTCAAATATGTGGAGTTACTATTCAGAAAGTAAAGATCTTCTATTTTTATAGCACCTTTCATGATCTCAGTGCAGCCCAAATTGTATCATGAGCATCAATAGCTCATATGGCACTTTTGAAATGTATTGCAGAGTCAGTTCACACCTATTAAAAAATGAACTGAAGTAATATCTGTCAAGAGGGAGGATGAAAGTGATTAATAACACTTCACCAGAACTAACAGCTCTTTCAACAAATTTAGCAGAGGAGAAAAACAATGTAGAATAATATTTTGAGCAAGACAATCTGACAGCTGACAGAGCTATTTCCAAATATGTTTGATAAGTGTCATTGATTGACATTTCAGTGCCCACTAGACTGTTATGTTCAAGTTCCTATGGGGGATACCAGAAAGTAAAAGAGCCAAATTTACCAAGTGACCCTAGATGAAGTAATTACCATCAAAACTTCACTTCTTGTAAGTTTTACTTTAGCAGAAATCAGAGTTAACCTACATTTGACATTAATTCACGGGAAATGATACTCCAAATAAACAGAAAAATTTAAATATTTAAGGATATATCTTGCCCAACCCCAAGCACTGACTTCACTCCTGACAGACATGCAGCACCACCTACTGCTCTAAAGTTCTCCAACACAGCTTCTGGTACACAAGATTTCCCATTCTCACTTCCCAATGTAATGTACAGCCAGGACCCAGAGGATTCGATGGCCGGGTGATAACACCAGAGCAACAATTCTGACCAATGTGTGGCCTCACCACAACCCCACTCACCAACATTTCAACATCCATACTACAATGAAATGATTTCATTAACCTGAATCAGATGTCCACGTATTCGTTTCTCCATCACCTGAAATATGTCCTCCTCCTTTCTCTCCTCCACCAATGGTGCTCAACGTATTAGCCTCCACACCACTATCTTTTACCACTCTGTCCCCCAACACTGCCATCCTGTCGCCACTCACCCTGTTCTCTGGAGTCTCCTAAACATTCCTGCCTGACACCACGTTTATGCTTCAACTACCCTTTCTGCCATTCCTCTGTCTACCAATGTTGCATGTTTCCCTCAGTACCTGTAGGAGAGACTAAGTGAATTGCACTTGAAGGAGACATACTCTTATTGTGTGCTTTATCAGGAGATGTTAAAATAGCACCATAAATGTGGATTGTGGGAGAGGATATCTTGGCCTAAATGGTGTCAGAAACGTCAAGATGATAAATGGTGGATAACATCGAGGAGTTTATGTTCTATGAGCTGAAGGAACAGCAACAGCCCACTAAGATCACCATCAAAACAACAAAGTGAGGCTTTGGGTGTAGGTATTTTACACAGAAGGGTGTTGGGACGTGGTGGGCATGAGATTGTTCTTTGGCAGTGATGTGAGCTGCCAGTTGTGAACTGTTAACACATTCACACTGACACACTTCAACAGGAACTGTCTCTCTCTGTGGACCTCCCAACCCAATTAAATTCCTGCCACAATGATTGGGATATGCTGCTTTCCACCCACTCTCTTCTGTTTTTCTCCCTTACTCCCATTTCCTATTTCAATTCCTTTGTCTCTTTCACACATTCTCCCTCCCTCTCTTGTTTTCTCTCATTCTCTTGTCACACCCTTTTGTCCCCTCTCACCCTCTCATTCACTTTCACTCTCTCATTCGCTTCTTCACTCTTTTGTCTCACTGTCATTCTCTCTTGCTCATTTTTTCTCACTCTCTCGTTTTCTCTCAAACTTGCATTCTCTCTCTCATTCTATTGCATGCTCTTTCACTTGCACCCTCCTTCTCTCTCACTTTTCTCTTATTTTCTCTCTCTCTCTCTCTCTGTGAGTGACATTGTTTGCTCTTGCTATTTGCAGAGGATGAGCGATAGGACTATCAGTTGCTATAGAAATGTGTCCATGCTGATATTAATGGTGATGGCACAAAGCCAACTTTAGCTGCATCCAGCTCCATGCGGGCCATTTTTAAAGAGCCTGTGTACGTGGATGGGAAATATCTTAGTCACTCCTCTTTCCGGAGATGAGATCCTTGGCCATATGCTGTGCTCAGTAGGTGTCAGCTCAGCCCTGTCAGCTGTTTGTAGATTTAAGCCTCGTTCCAGGAGCTGAGTGAACACCATTCAGGCTGACAGACAGACCTGTGCCATACTCTTATTAGGGTGAGACATTAAACTGAAAGCCTGGTTCACCCTCTTAAGTGGATTTTAAAATTTTTAATCAAGACTAGCAAAGTTCTTCGCAGTGTCCAAATCAATATTTATCAACAGCATTGCAGAAGCAGATTATCCTGTTATTATCATGTTGCATTTTTTGTGGGAGCGAGCTCTGCCAAATTGGTTATTTCATTTCCTTCATTACAACCATTAGTACGTTTCATAAAGTATTTAATAGGCTACAAAGCACTTGGAACATCTAAGGATATGACAGGTGCTAAAGAAATACAAGTCATTATTTTCCATACATGAACACAGTCTTTCCTAAGCTCTACATAGGAAAAAGGAATTTGTTACATGTTACCATTTCCAGACACTGAGGCCTAAGGCTGAACAGTGTGGTGCAGAAGCTTAGAGGGCCGCTCTGGAAATATTCCTTATGGAAGTTAGGGGTTTTGATGGAGAGTTTCCACCATCAGGATTCATGCTGGGATAACAAGGTGTAGAGCTGGATGAACACAGCCGGCCAAGCAGCATCGGAGGAGCAGGAAAGCTGACGTTTCAGGTCTAGACGCTTCCTCAGAAAGGGGGAGGGGAAGGGGATTCTGAAATAAATAGGGAGGGGAGGAGGTGGATAGAACATGGATAAAGGAGAAGATAGGTGGAGAGGAGACGGACAGGTCAAGGAGGCGGGGATGGAGCCTGTAAAGGTGAGTGTAGGTGGGGAGTTAGGGAGGGGATAGGTCGATCCAGGGAGGACGGACAGGTCAAGGAGGTGGGATGAGGCTAGTGGGTAGGAGATGGGGGTGGGGCTTGACATGGGAGGAGGGGATAGGTGGGAGGAGGGACAGGTTAGGGAGGCGGGGACGAGCTGGGCTGGTTTTGGGATGCAGTTGGGGGAGGGGAGATTTTGAAGCTTGTGAAGTCCACATTGATACCCTTGGGCTGCAGAGTTTCCAAGCAAAATATGAGATGCTGTTCCTGCAACTTTCAGGTGACATCTTTGTAGCACTGCAGGAGGCCCAGGATGGACATGTCGTCCAAGGAGTGGGAGGCGGAGTTGAAATGGTTCGCAACTGAGAGGTGCAGTTGTTTGTTGCGAACCGAGCGTAGGTGTTCCACAAAGCGGTCCCCAAGCCTCCACTTGGTTTCCCTGATGTAGAGGAGGCCACAACGGGAGCAGCGGATACAATATACCACATTAGCAGATGTGCAGGTGAACAGCTGTTTGATATGGAAGGTCTTCTTAAGGCCTGGGATGGGGGTGAGGGGGGATCTGTAGGGGCAGGTGTAGCATTTCCTGCGGTTGCAGGGAAAAGTGCTGGGTTGGTGGGGCTGGTGGGAAGTGTGCAGTGGACAAGGGAGTCACGGAGAGAGTTGTCCCTCCGGAAGGCTGATAAGGGTGGGGAGGGAAGAATGTCTTTGGTGGTGGGGTCAGATTGCAGATGGCGGAAGTGCCAGAGGACGATGTGTTGGATCCAGAGGTTGGTGGGGTGGTACGTAAGGACAAGGGGATTCTGTTTTGGTTGTTATTGCGGGGAGGGGGTGTGAGGGATGAGTTGCAGGAAATGCAAGAGACACGGTCGAGGGCGTTTTCGACCACTGTGGAGGGGAAGTTGCGGTACTTGAAAAACAAGGATATCTGGGATGTCCGGGAGTGGAATGCCTCATCCTGGGAGCAGATGCGGTGGAGGGAATAGGGGATGGCATTTTTGCAGGAAGGTGGGTGGGAGGAGGTGTATTCTAGGTAGCTGTGGGAGTCAGTGGGCTTGAAATGGATATCGGTTTCCAGGTGGTTGCCAGAGATGGAAACAGAGAAGTCCAGGAAGGAGAGAGAGGTGTCAGAGATGGTCCAGGTGAACTTAAGGTTGGGGTGGAAGGTGTTGGTGAGGTGGATGAACTGTTTGAGCTCCTCGTGGGAGCACGAGGTGGCACTGATACAGTCATCGATGTAACGGAGGAAGAGGTGGGGGATAGGGCCAGTGTAGCTTTAGAAGAGGGATTGTTCCACGTATCCTACAAAGAGGCCCATGCAGGTACCCATAGCCACCCCCTTTGTCTGTAGGAAGTGGGAGGAATTGAAGGAGACTGGGATAGGTCTGTTACCATTGCAGTTCACGGTGAGAGGAATGTTAGGAATAAACAGCACAATCCAGAAGCTCAATGTAACGAGACCCTGGGCTGAATCTTACCCCCTGCAACGTTTAGGAACCTAATAATGGGGCAAAAAAGTGGGTTTTGAACCTACACTTGCCGTCATTGAGACAGGGCTCAGTGATTTCCAAGCAGCAGCCTTTTAAGAAGCTGAGGGGTGGTGGGTGGGCCCATGATGCTGCCACTCATTCAGATTCTCAAGGCTGGACAGGCTGGAGCAGAGACCCCTCACCACCTCCAAATGAAGACACATTTGACAGGAAGGCTGGGGGAGGCAGGCTTTAGACATCAGAAGGGAACACTCTCCCGAGGAACATTGGGAGTATGCAGGTTGTTTTTGCAAGCCCACCCACTTTGCACCAGACATTCTGGCTCTGATAGCCCACCCGATAAGGCTGCAGCCTCCTCATGCAGGGTGTGGGGAGTGAGGAGCCTTGCCTTGACACCAGCAAGATACAGATGGCCCGAATTAATGACCACTAACTGTGAATGGACTGTCCACCTTATGGAGAAATCTCTGATATAGACTGGAAACTCAGCCAAAGGATATTGACTCGAGCTGCATGTCCCATTCTAGAAGTCACAATTCCTTATGTTCGATCAAACATTCACTTTCAGGATGTGAAAGTCTCTTGGCTGGACCAGCACTTATTACCCAGCCCTAATTGCCCTTGAGAAGGTGGTGGTGAGTTGTCTTCGTGAGCCACTGTAGCCCATGTGAAATAGGAAGTGTCATTAGGGAGGGAGTTCTAACATTTTGACCCAGTGACACTGATCGTAGTGACTTTATTTCCATATCAGGTTGGTGAGTCTTGGGATGAGATCTTTAGGATTTGAAATAAAGACTGTACATGATGAGCTGGGGAGTCATGGTCTCCAAGAGTTTAGACTCTATTTGCTTCTCAGAGATGTGGGCTGGCTGGAAACAACAGGGAAGGCTGGAATCCCCACAGATGAGACAGTGAAAGAAAATTTGTGTTCACATCTGAATAAGGGGAAGTGTCAGGTCACAAGTTAAACATCTCAACTCCCAGCCCAGGCTGCTGCTTCTGGGTTTACTTGTTGGTGGGACAGGTCACAGAAAAGCAAATGTCTCCCAGAATGTAGTTTGGATAATCAGGGACAATGATTGTGTCAGTGCTGCCTGCTTTTTAAACAGCCTCAGTTGTCGAGTTCATTCTGACTTTGCAATATCCCTGGACCTGTAACGTCATGTTAAATAGCCTTTACATGCCTTCATGTCCTTTTCCGTAGCTATGCCTCGTGGTGTCATTCCTCACCACGGATCACCGTGCTGTATAAACAACCCTCACCAGCGCTCTCCATGCTCTATAAAGAATCCTCACCATGGCTCATAATGCTGTATAAAAAATCCTCACCACTGCTCACCGTGCTCTATAAACAAGCCTCAGCACAGCTCACCGTGCTGTATAAACAAATCTCACCACTCCCCACCGTGCTGTATAAACAGCCCTCATCAATGCTCACCGTGTGATATAAACAACCTTCACCACTGCTCAATGTGTGTACAAACAATCCTGACTACTGCTCACCGTGCTGTACAAACAATGCTCACCGTGCTGTATAAGCAATCCTCACCACTGCTCAACGTGCTGTATAAACTATCCACACTACTGCTCACCGTGCTGTATAAGCAATCCTCACCACTGCTCACCGTGCTGTAAAAACATTCCTCACCAGTGCTCACTGTGCTGTATATACAAACCTTACCATTGGTCACCGTGCTGTACAAATAATGCTCACCACTGCTCACCATGCTGCATAAGCAATCCTCACCACTGCTCAACGTGCTGCAAAAACCGTCCTCACCAGTGCTCACCGTGCTCTATAAACAAACCTTACCGTTGGTCACCGTGCTGTACAAACAATGCTCACTGTGCTGAATAAAAAATCCTTGCGACTGCTCACCGTGCTCGAGATACAACTATCGCCATTGCAAAACGTGCTGCATAAAACATGCTCACCGTGCTGTATAAACAATCCACACCACTGCTCATGGAGCTGTATGAAAAATCCTCACCACTGCATAAATGCTGTATAAACAACCCTCACAACTGCTCACGATGCTGTATAATCAATCCACAACACTGCTCACCATGCTCCATAAACAGTCCTCGCAACTGCTCACCATACTGTATAAACAATCCTCACCACTGCTCACGATGCTGTATAAAAAACGCTCACCACTGCTTGCCGTGCTGTACAAACAAACCTCATCACTGCTCACCATGCTGTTCAAATAATCCTCACCACTGCTCACCGTTCTGTATAAACAACCCTCACCACTGCTCACCGTGGTGTATCTGCAATATTCACCACTGCTCACATTGCTGTATAAACAATCCTAACTACTGCGCACCGTGCTGTACAAACAATCTTCACCACTGCTCTGCGTGCTATGAAGACAATCCTCTCCACTGCTCACAGTACTCTAGATATAACGATCGCCATTGCAAAACGTGCTATGTAAAGCATCCTCACCACCGCTCACCGTGCTGTGTAAACAAACCTCATGACTACCTTCCCTTATGTAGAAACAAGCTTCACTCATTCTCTCCGTAAAATTTAAACAATCCTCATCAATGCTCACTGTGCTGTATAAACACTCCTCAAAACTGCTCACCATGCTGTATAAACAACTCTCACCACTGCTCAGCGCACTGCATAAACAATCGTCACCACTGCTCACCATGTTGGAAAACAGTCCTCACCGCTGATCACCGTGCTGTATAACCAACTATCACCATTGCAATCCGTGATGTATAATCAATACTCAACATTGCTCACCATGCTGTATAAACAATCCACACCACTGCTCACCGTGCTTCATAAACAATCCTCAACACTGCTCACCGTGTTGTATAAACAATCCGCACCAGTCCTCACTGTGCTGTATAAACAACTCTCACCACTGCTCACGAGGCTGTGTAAAGAATCCTCACCACTGCTCACCGTGTTGTATAAACAATCCTCACCAGTACTCACCGTGCTGTATAAACAACTCTCACCACTGCTCACAGTGCTGTATAAAGAATCCTCACCACTGCTCACAGTGTTATATAAACAATCCTCACTACTGCTCCCTGTGCTGTATAACCAAACACCACCACTGCTCACCGTGCTGTACAAGTAAACACCACCACTGCTCAACGTGCTGTATAAACAATCCTCACCACTGCTCACCGTGCTGTATAAATAAACACCACCACTGCT
>NC_063354.1:46534984-46535166 GCF_021869965.1 Rhincodon typus | reverse complement strand
CCACTGCTCACCGTGCTGTATAAACAGTCCTCACCACTGCTCACCATACTGTATAAACAATCCTCACCACTGCTCATCGTGCTGTTTAAACAACTCTCATCACTGCTCACAGTGCTGAATAAACAATCTTCACCACTGCGCAACATGCAGTATAAACAATCCTCACCACTGCGCAACATGCA
>NC_063354.1:46533146-46534974 GCF_021869965.1 Rhincodon typus | reverse complement strand
CTGCGCAACATGCAGTATAAACAATCCTCACCACTGCGCAACATGCAATATAAACAATCCTCACCCCTGCTGACCGTGCTGTATAAAAAAAACTCATCACTGCTGACCGTGCTGAATAAACAATCCTCACCACAGCTCACCGTGCTGTATTAACAACTCTCACCACTGCTCACCGTGCTGTATAAACAGTCCTCACCACTGCTCACAATGCTGTATAAACAGTCCTCACCACTGCGCAACGTGCAATATAAACAATCCTAACCACTGCTGCCAGTGCTGTATACGCAATCCTCAACTCTGCTGACCGTGCTGTATAATCAATCCTCACCACTTCTCACCATGCTGTATAATCAAACCTCACCACTTCCCTCCACGCTGTATAATAAATCCTCACCACTGCTCAGCGTGCTGTAAAAACAATCCTCACCACTGCTCACCGTGCTGTATAAATAATACTCACCACTGCTCACTGTGCTGTATAAACAATCTTCAGCACTGCTCATCGTGTTGTATAAACAATCTTCACCACTGCTCACTGTGCTGTATAAACAATACTGACCACTGCTCACCGTGATGTACAAACAATTCTCACGAGTCCTCACAGCGATGAAGAAACAATCCTCACCACTGCTCAACGTGCTCTAGATACAACTATCGCCATTGCAAAACATGCTGTATAAACAATCCTCACCACTGCTCATGAGGCCGAGTAAATAATCGTCACCACTGCTCACCGTGCTGTATAAAGAAACCTCACCACTGCTCACCGTGCTGTATAAACAACTATCACCACTGCTCACCGTGCTGCATAAACATCCCACACCACTGCTCATTGTGCTGCACAAACAACTATCACCACTGCTCACCGTGCTGTATAAACAATCCTCACCACTGCTCACCATGCTGTATAAAAAAATCTCCCCACTACTCACTGTGCTGTATAAACAATCCTCACCAGTAATCACCGTGCAGTATAAACAATTCTCACCACTGCTCGCCGTGCTGAACAAAGAAATCTCATCTCTGCTCACCATGCTGTACAAACAGTTCTCATTACTCCTCACTGTGCTGTATAAACAACCCTCGCCACTGCACTCCGTGCTGTACAAACAATACTCACCACTGCACACGGTGCTGTATAAACAGTCTTCACCACTGCTCACTGAGCTGTATAAACAACTCTCACCACTGCTCACTGTGCTGTATAAACAGTGCTCACCAATGCTCACCATGCTGCATAAACAATCCTCACCACTGCTCACCGTGCTTCATAAACAATCCTCAACACTGCTCACCGTGTTGTATAAACAATCCGCACCAGTACTCACCGTGCTGTATAAACAACTCTCACCACTTTTCACAGTGCTGTATAAACAATCCTCACCACTGCTCACGAGGCTGTATAAATAATCCTCACCACTGCTCACAGTGCTGTATAAACAATCTTCACCACTGCTCACCGTGCTGTATAAACAATCTTCACCACTGCTCACCGTGCTGTATAATTAATCCTCATCGTGCTGTATAAGCAATCCTCGCCACTGCTCACCGTGCTGTATGAATAACCCTCACCACTGCTAACCGTGCTGAATAAACAATCCTCAACATTGCTCACCGTGTTCTATAAACAATCCTCACCAGTGCTCACCGTGCTGTATAAGCATTCCTCACCACTGCTCACCGTGCTGTACAATGAATCCTCACCACTGCTAACCGTGCAGTATTAACATCCCTCACCACTGCTGACCATGCTGTATAATCAATCCTCACCACTGCTCACCGTGCTGTTTACAACAATCCTCACCACTGCTCACCGTGCTTTATAAAC
>NC_063354.1:46517322-46533136 GCF_021869965.1 Rhincodon typus | reverse complement strand
TCACCACTGCTCACCGTGCTATATAAACAACCCTCACCACTGCTCACCATGCTGCATAAACAATCCTCACCACTGCTCCCCATGCTGTATAAACAATCCTCACCACTGCTCACCGTGCTGTATAAACAATCCTGACCACTGCTCACCGTGCTGTATAAGGAATCCTCACCACTGCTCACCATCCTTCATAAACAATCCTCACCATTGCTCACCGTGCTTTATAAACAATACTCACCACTGCTCACCCTGCTGTATTAACAATCCTCACCACTGCTCACCGTGCTGTATCATCAACCCTCACCACTGGTCACCGTGCTGTCTAACAATCCGCACCACTGCTCACCGTATTGTATAAACAATCCTCACCACTGCTCACCGTATTGTATGAACATTCCACATCACTGCTCACCATGTTGTATAAACAGCCTTCACTGCTGGTTGGCTAACGTGGTTTCATTTTCTTAGCATGTTGGTTGAGATGAACCAGAAAATTACAGATCTGTGTGTGTCGTGACAGTGGTAGGGAAACTGTTGAAGAAAATTGTGAAGGATTGAATTACTGCCGTCTCAGAAAGGCATGGGTTAAATAGGAATGGTCAGCATGACTTTGTCAAAGTTAGAATTTGTTACAAGTTTTTGAAAATGTCGTCAAGTGTAATTATGAGGTAAGTTCCTTTGATGTCGTTCAAATGGATTTTAGCAAAGTCTGTATACGCAACCCTCACCACTGCTCACCGTGCTGTATAAACAATTGTGAAGGTTAAGGCACATAGAATTGAGGGAAACTTGGCGAGATGGATCAGAAACTGGCTTCGTAATAGGACACAAAATGTAGTGGTAGAAGGCTGTGTGAGTGACTGGAGGCCAGTATCCAGCCCTGTACCAAGGACCAGTCCTGGGACCCTTATTATTTGTTACATATGTAAATGATATAGATGAAACTGTTGAGGGAATGTTGAGCAAATTTTCAGACAACACCAACATTGGCAGAGTGGTTAATTGTGAAGAAGATGGTTGTAGATTACAGGAAGATATAAATGGATTAGTCAGATGGGCAGACCAGTGGCAGTTGGTATTTAACCCTGGTAAGCACAAGGTGATGCATTGTGGAAGAAGAAACAAAGTGAGGGAATATTTAATGAATGGCAGGACATTGGGTACCTCAGAGGAACAGAGGGATCCTGGGGTAATTATTCACAGATCCCCGATGTCAGCAGAGCATAATAGAGCATTAAGTAGGCAGACTTGCTTTCATCAGTCGTGGCATAGAGTGGAAGACCAAGGAGGAAATGTTAGAGTTGTACAGAGCGTCGGTCAGGCCACAACTGGAGTACTGTGTGCAGTTCTGTCATAGATCATAGAATCACTAGTATGGAATCAGGCCATTCAGCCCATTGGGTCCACACCAACCCTCTGAAGAGCATTCCACCCAGACCCAGAACTCCTCCTCTATTCCTGTAACCCTGCATTTCCCATAGCTAATCCATCTAGCCCACACATCCCTAGACAAACCACCACAGGATGGATATGATAGCACTAGAGGAGGTACAGAGCATTAATCAGGACATTGCCATGGGATGGAGAAACTGAGCAATAAGGAGACATTAGGTTGGGCTTGGATTTTGTTTAGAGCAGACTGAGAGAGATATGATTAAGGTGTATTAGATTATGAGGGGTATTTTTTTTTCTATTCATTTTGTGGGAAGTGGGCATCGCTGGCTGGCCACCATTTCTTGCCCATCCCTAGTTGCCCTCAAGAAGGTGGTGGTAAGCTGCCTTCGTGAACAGCCGCAGTCCTCCTGCTATGGGTTGACCCACAATACTATTAGGGAGGGAATTCCAGGATTTTGACCCAGTGACAGTGAAGGAACGGTGAAAAATTTCCAAGTCAGGATGGTGAGTGACTTGGAGAGGAAATTGGAGGTGGTGGTGTTCCCATATATATGCTGCCCTTGTCCTTCTAGATGGAAGTTGCCGTGGGTTTGGAAGGTGCTGTCTGAGGATCTTTGATGAATTTCTGCAGTGCATCTTGTAGGTAGTACACACTGCTGCTACTGAGCGTCGGTGGTGGAGGGAGTGGATGCTTGTGGATGTGGTGCCAATCAAGTGGGCTGCTTTGTCCTGGATGGTGTCAAGCTTCTTGAGTGTTGTTGGGGCTGCACTCATCCAGGCAAGTGGGGAGTATTCCATTACACTCCCGACTTATGCCTTGTAGATGGTGGACGGTCTTTGAGGAGTCAGGAGATGAGTTACTCGCCACAGTATTCCCAGCTTCTGGCGTGCTCTTGTAGCCGTTCTATTAATATGGTGAGTCCAGTTGAGTTTCTCGTCAATGGTAACCCCCAGGATATTGATAATGGGGGATTCAGTGATGGTAACACCATTGAATGTCAAGAGGCAATGGATAGATTGTCTCTTATTGATGATGGTCATAGCCTGGCATTTGTGTGGCACGAATGTCACTTGCCACTTGTCAGCCCAAGCCTGGATATTGTCCAGATCCTGTTGCACATGAACATGGACTGCTTCAGTATCTGAGGAGTCACAAATGGTGCTGAACATTGTGCAGTCATCGGCGAACATCCCCACTTCTGACCTTATGATGGAAGGAAGTTCATTGATGAAGCAGCTGAAGATGGTTGGGCCTAAGACACTACCCTGAGGAACTCCTGCAGAGATGTCCTGGAGCTGAGATGATTGACCTCCCACAACCACAACCATCTTCCTATGTGTCAGTATGACTCCAACCAACCGGAGAGTTTGCCCCCTGATACCCATTGATTCCAGTTTTGCTAGGGATCCTTGATGCCACACTTGGTCGAATGCAGCCTTGATATCAAGAGCTGTCAGTTTCATCTCACCTCTGGAATTTAGCTCTTTTGTCCATGTTTGAACCAAGGCTGTAATGAGGTCAGGAGCTGAGTGGCCCTGATGGAACCCAAACTGGGCGTCACTGAGCAGGTTATTTCTGAGCAGGTGCTGCTTGATAGCACTGTTAATGACACCTTCCATCACTTTACTGATGATCGAGGGAAGACTGATGGGACAGTAATTGGCCGGGTTGGATTTGTCCTGCTTTTTATGTCCAGGACACACTTGGGCAATTTTCCACATTGTCAGGTAGATACCAGTGTTGTAACTGTACTGGAGCTGCGTGGCTAAGGGAGCTGCAAGTTCTGGAGCACAAGTCTTCAGTACTATTGCCGGAATGTTGTCAGGACCCATAGCCTTTGCAGTATCCAGTGTCTCCAACTGTTTCTTGATATTATGTGGAGTGAATCGAATTGGCTGATGACTGGTATCTGTAATGCTGGGGACCACTGGAGGAGGCCGAGATGGATCCTGAACTCGGTACTTCTGGCTGAAGATTGCTGTGAATACTTCAGCCTTATCTTTTGCACTGATGTGCTGGGCTCTTCCATCATTGAGGATGGGGATATTTATGGAGCCTCCTCCTCCAGCGAGTTGTTTAATTGTCCACCACCATTTACAGTGGATATGGCAGGACTGCGGAGCTTAGATCTGATCCGTTGGATGTGGGATCGCTTATCTCTGTCTATCATTTGCTGCTTTTGCTATTTGGCATGCAAATAGTCCTGTTTGATGGCTTTACCATGTTGATACCTCATCTTCAGGTATGCCTGGTGCTACTCCTGGCATGCCCTCCTACACTCTTCATTGAACCAGGGTTGATCCCCTGGCTTGTCGGTAATGGTTGAGTGGGGGATATGCCGGGCCGTGAGGTTACAGATTGTGCTGAAGTACAATTCTGCTGCTGTTGATGGCCCACAGCGCCTCATGGATGCCCAGTCTTGAATTGCGAGATCTGTGCGAAGTCTGTCGCATTTAACATGGTGATAGTACCATGCAACACGATGGAGGTTGTTCTCAATGTGAAGGGGGGACTTCATCTCCACAAGGACTGTGCAATGGTCACTCTTACCGATACTGTCATGGACAGATGCATCTGCAGGTGGCAGATTAGTAAGGATAAGGTCAAGTATGTCTTTCCCTCTTGTTGGTTCCCTCACCACCTGCCACGGACCCAGTCTAGCAGCTATGTCCTTTAGGACCCGACCAGCTTGATCAGTAGTACTGCTGCCGAGCCACTATTGGTGGTGGACATTGAAATCTCCCAGTCGGAGTATATTTTGTGCCCTTGCCATCCTCAGTGCTTCCTCTAAGTGTTGCTCAATATTAGGGAGTACTGATTCATCAGCTGAGGGAGGACAATATGTGGTAATCAGCAGGAGGTTTCCTTGCCCATGTTTAACTTGAAGCCCTGAGACTTCATGGGGTCTGGAGTCAATGTTGAGGACTCCAAGAGCAACCCCCTCCCGACTGTATACCGCTGTGCCGCCCCCTCTGCTGGGTCTGTCCTGCCGGTGGGACAGGACATATCCAGGGATGGTGATGGTGGTGTCTGGGACATTGTATGGTATGATTCTGTGAATATGACTGTGTCAGGCTGTAACTAGTCTGTGAGACAGTCCTCCCAGTTTTGGCACTAACCCCCAAATGTTAATGAGGAGGACTTTGCAGGGTCGACAGGGCTGTTTCTGCCGTTGTCTTTTCCGGTGCCAAGGTCGATGCTGGGTGATCCGTCTAGTTTCATTTCTTTGAGTCCTTGTAGCGATTGGTACAACCGAGTGGCTTGCTAGGCCATTTCAGAGGGCAATTGAGAGTCAACCACATTGCTGTGGGTCTGGAGTCACATGTAGGCCAGACCAGGTGAGGGTGGCAGATTTCCTCCCCTGAAGGACATTCGTGAACCAGATGGGTTTTTCCAACAACTGGCAATGGATTCATGGTGATCAGTAGATTCTTAATTCCAGACTGTTTTTTTGAATTCCAATTCCACCATCTGCGGTGGTGGGATTCAAACCCAGGTCCCCAGAACATCAGCTGGTTTCTGGATTGATAGTCTAGTGATAATACCACTTGGCCATCACCTACCCTGGACAGGGTGAATAGAGAGCAGCTGTTCCCTTTGTTTGAGGAGTCAATCACAAGGGGGCATAGTTTTAGGGTCGAGGTAAGGGATTCAGAGGAGATTTGCGATAAAGCTCTTTAATTCGGCAGGTGGTGGGAATCTGGAATGCACTGCCTGGGAATGTAGTGGAGGCCGGAAAAGTATTTGGATGAGCACTTGAAATATTATAACATTCAAGAATATGCGACAAGTGCAGGAAATTGGGATTAGCACAATTTTAGTGGAAGTTATGTCGGTGCAGCCTGGGTTGGGCTGAAGGGCCTTTTCTGCGCTGTATGATTCTATGATTGGACAAACTTGGCTGGTTTCCCTTAGAACAGAGGAGATTGAGAAGGGACATAATTGAGATGTATAAATATTATGAGGGCAAAAGATAAGTAAGAAACATTTCCCCTTCATGGAAACATCAATGACAGGGGGCATAGATTTAAGTTAGGGGGCAGAATGATTTGGGCCAAGTGCTGGGAAAGGGAATTAGAACAGTCAGGTGATTGTTTCTGACCAGTGCAGACACAATGGGCCGAAGGGCCTTTCGTTTGTGTGTGGTAACTATCCATGACACTATGACTCTGAATTGATACTGAGAAAGTTTTGACATATTAAAAATAGGTTACTTCAGTGCAGGGAGTTCAGCAAAAGTTTCAGACCAGAAGTATTTGGTCAAAACTCTAAAGGGGTTATTTGCAGCTGAGAAGATCTAAGCTTAGTTTAAGGCTTCAGTAAGAGACTATTAGATTCTCAAGACTGGGAGCTGAAACACAGTTAAATAAAGTCCTGTTGTGGGTGAGACATCAAGGAATTCTCTCTGGTGTGATTGCAGAAAAGAGGTTTTGAGGTTAATTGTATGAATTTTTACAGTGTATTTCAAAATCTTCAAACAAAGGCAAGGACTGATTAGGTATAGTCAACATGGCTTTGTGCATGAGAAATCGTGTCTCACTAAATTGATTGAGTTTTTTGAAGAAATAATGAAGAGGATTGATGAGAGCAGAGCAGTGGATGTGATCTATATGGACTTCCGTAAGGCATTTGACAAGGATTCACATGGTATACTGGTTAGCAAGGTTAGATCACATGGACTAGAGGGAGAACTAGCTATTTGAATACAGACTGGCTCGTAGGTAGAAGACAGAGGGTTGCTTTTTAGACTGTAGGCCTGTGACTAGTGGTGTGCCACAAGGATCGATGCTGGATCCACTGCTTTTTGACAATATATATAAATGAGTTGGCTGTGGACATAAGAGGTATGGTTACTAAGTTTGCAGGTGATACCAAAATTGGAGGTGTAATGGTCAGTGAAGAAGGTTACCTCAGAGTACAACGGGATCTTGATCAGATGGGCCAATTGGCCAAGGAGTGGCAGATGGAGTTTAATTTAGATGAATAGGAGGTGCTGCGTTTTGAAAAGACAAATCAGGACAGGACTTATACACTTAATGAGCAGGTCCTGAGGAGTGTTGCTGAACAAAGAGACCTTGGAGTGCAGGTTCATATTTCCTTGAAAGTGGAGTCGCAGGTAAATAGGATAGTGAAGAAGGAGTTTGGTATGCTTGCCTTTATTGCTCAGTGCATTGAGTATAGGAGTTGGGAGGTCATATTACAACTGTTCAGGTCATTGGTTAGGCCCCTTATGGAATACTGTGTGCAATTCTAGTCTCCCTGTTATAGGAAGGATGTTGTGAAACTTGAAGAGGTTCAGAAAAGATTTACAAGAATGTTGCCAGGCTTTGAGGGCCTGAGGTAAACGGAGAGTCCGAATAGGCTGGGGATATTTTCCCTGGAATGTAGGAGGCTGAGAGGTGACCTTATAGAAGTTTATAAAATCATGAGGAACATGGATAGGGTAAATAGACAAGTCTTTTCCCTGAGGTGGGGGAGACCAAAACTAGGCATAGGTTTAAGGTGAGAGGTGAAAGATTTAAAAGGGACCCAAAGGGCAATTTTTTCATGCAGAGGGTGGTGCGTGTATGGAATGAGCTGCCAGAGGAAGTGGTGGACCCTGGCACAATACAACCTTTAAAAGGTGCCTGCATCGGTATATGAAAAGGAAGGGTTGAGAGGAATATCGGACTAGATTTATTTAGGAAATCTGGTCAGCGTGGTTGAGTTGAACCGAAGGGTCTGTTTCTGTTTCTGTATCATTGTGACTCTATGACTCTGTGTGATACATGTAAATAAAAGCAAAATATGGGAGCTGCTGGAAATGTGTAATGGAACAAAAACTGCTGGAGAAATTCAGTATGTCTGGCATCATAAAACATAGCACAGGAACGGGCCGTTGGGCCCACAATGTTGTTTCGAACATGATGCCAAGCTAATCCCATCTGCCTGCCCATGGTCCGTATCCCTCCATTTGTTGCTTAATCACATGCTTATCTAAAAGTCCCTTAAATGCCCTTATCATATCTGCCTTCACCGCTAACCCTGGCTGTGTGATCCAAGCACTTACCACTCTCTGTATAAGAATACTTGCCCCTCTCATCACATTTGAACTTTCCCCATTCACTTTAAACACATGCCCTCTCATATTAAACATTTCAACTCTGGAAAAAAGATTCCGACTGGCAACCCTTTCTATGATTTATAAACTTCTATCAAGTCTCCCCTCAGCTTCCGCCACTCCAAAGAAAACAACCCTTTTTCCAAGAAATGGGGAACCAAAAACTAGAGGGCATAGATTTAAGGTGAGGGGGGAAAGATTTAAGAAGGACCCGAGGGGCAACTTCTTCACGCAGAGAATGGTGCGTATAAGGAATGGGCTGCCAGAGAAAGTGGTTGAGGCAGGTACAATAGCAACATTTAAAAAGCATTTGGACAGGTACGTGGATGGGAAGGGTTTTGATGGATATGCATCAAATGTGGGCAATTGGAATCAGCTGACTGGGCACCACGGTCAGCGTGCATCAGTTTGGGCCGATGGGCCTGTTTCCATGTTGTATTACCCTACGATTCTATGACTAGTTTGTCCTGCCTTTCATTATAGCTTATACCCTCATATCCAAGCAGTATCCTGTTAAACCTCTTCTGCACCCTCTCCAAAGTCTTCACATCCTTCCTGTAATGTGGAGACCAGAACTGAATGCAATACTCTAAGTGTGGTCGAACCAAAGTCTTATAAAGCTGCAACATGACATCCTGACTCTTGTACTCAATGCCCCAACCAATAAAGGCAAGCATGCCATGTGCCTTCTTTACCACCTTATCTATTTGTGTGGCCACTTTCTGGGAGCTACGAACTTGAACCCCAAGATCTCTTTGTACATCAATGCTATTAAGGGTCCTACCATTAACTGTATATGTTCCCTTAACATTTGATCTCCCAAAATGCAACACTTCGCACTTACCCGGATTAAACTCCATCTACCATTTCTCCTCCCATATCTACAAATGATCTATATCCTGCTGTATCCTTTGACAACCTTCTACACTATCCACAACTCCACCGATCTTTGTATCGACTGCAAGCTTACTGAAATACCCAGCTACATTTTCATCCAAGTAATTTACATAAATCACACACAGCAGAGTTCCCAGTATGAATCCTCATGGTCCTCCAGCCAGAAAAACATTCTTCCACTGCTACTCTCTGTCTTCTATGGGCATGCTAACTCTGAATCCAAATGGTCAAGTCACCATGGATCCCATGCATGTTAATCTTCTGGATAAGCCTACCATGAGGGACCTTATCCAAAGCCTCACTAAAATCCACGTAAACAACATCCACTCTCTACCCTCATCAATGACCCTCATCATCACCTCAGAAAAATTCAATCAAATTAGTAAGACATGACCTGCCCCGCACAAGCCATGCTGACTGTCCCGAATTAGGCCATGCTTTTCCAAATGTGCATAAATCCTATCCCTAGGAATCGTCCCTAATAGCTTCTTAACGACCAATATGAGACTCACTTGTCTAAAGTTTCCTGGATTATCCCTATTTCCCTATCTCTATTTCATCTGTGATGAAATATGCAGAGATCACGTTTCAAGGGTGGATAAATCCCTGGGACCTGATAAGGTGTACCCGAGAGCTCTGTGAGAAGCTTAGGGAAGTGATTGCTGGGCCCCTTGCTGAGATATTTGTATCATCGATAGCCACAAGTGAGGTGCCGGAAGACTGGAGGTTGGCTAATGTGGTGCCATTATTTATGAAAGGTGTAAGGAAAAGCCAGGAACTATAGACCAATGACCCTGACATCAGTGGTGGGCAAGTTGTTGGAGAGGATCCTAATGGATGGGATTTCCATGTATTTGGAAAGGCAATGACTGATTAGGTATAGTCAACATGGCTTTGTGCATGTGAAATCATGTCTCACTAACTTGATTGAGTTTTTTGAAGAAGTAGTGAAGCAGATTACTGAAGACAGAGTGGTTGACGTGATCTATATGGATTACAGCAAAGCTTTCAACAAGGTTCCTCATGGCAGACTGGTTAGCAAGGTTAGATCACATGGAAAACAGAGAGAACTAGCCATTTGGATACAGAACTGGCTCGAAGATAGAAGACAGAAGGTGGTTTGCTTTTCAGGCTAGAGGCCTGTGACCAGTGGTGTGTCACAAGGATCATGCCGGGTCCAATGCTTTTTGTCATTTATGTAAATGATTTGGATGTGAACAGAGGAGGTATGGTTAGTAAGTTTGCAGAGGATATCAAAATTGGAGGTGCAGTGGACAGTGAATACGGTTATCTCAGAGTACACAGGGACCTTGATCAGTTGGGCCAATGGGCTGAGCTGTGGCAGATGGAGTTTAATTTAGATAAATGTGAGATGCTGCATTTTGGAAAGGCAAATCAGGGCAGGGCTTATACACTTAATGGTAAGGTCCTAGGGGATGTTGCTGAACAAAGAGACCTTGGAGTGCAGGTTCATAGTTCTTTGCAAGTGGAGTTGCAGGTAGATAGGGTAGTGAAGAAGGCATTTTGTATACTTGCCTTTATTGGTCAGTGTATTAAGTATAAGAGTAGGGAGGTCATGTTGTGGCTATGCAGGACATTGTTTAGGCCATTTTTGGAATACTGCGTGCAACTCTGGTGTCTCTGCTGCAGGAAGTAATTTGTGAAACTTGTAAGTGTGCAGAAAAGATATACAAGGATGATGCCAGGTTTGAAGGGTTTGAGCTATATCAAGAAGCTGAATTGACTGGGGCTATTTTCCCTGAAGCATCGGAGGCTGAGGGGTGACATTCTAAAGGGGCCATAGATTTAAGGTGTGAAGGGAAAGATTTAAAAGGGACCTAACAGGCAACTTTTTCACGCAGAGGGTGGTGCATGTATGGAACAAGCTGCCAGAGGAAGTGGTGGAGGTTGGTACAATTACAACACTTAAAAGGCATCTGGCTGGGTATATGAATAGAAAGGGTTTGGAGGGATATGGGCCAAAAGCTGGCAAATGGGACTAGATTAATTTAAGATATCTGGTCAGCATGAATGAGTTAGACCAAAAGGTATGTTTCCTTGCTCTACAGGTCTATGACTCTTAGTCTGTGACTCTTCTTTATAACTGAAAGGAGCTGGAGAAACTGGTTTCTATACTGTTGACAGAGGAGGAGAAAGAGAAGGAGTAAGTGGAACAGATGATGAGGGTGCACAGGTCAAAAGAAAGAGGCAGTGACAATGGTGGTAAAAGTAAATTAGACATATAAAATAGTTCAAAATGGAGGTGTAGAAAGGAGAAAAATGGTTTTGAAGAAGAGTCACTGGACCCAAAATTTTAACTCTGCTTTCTCTCCATAGATGCTGCCAGATCTGTTGTGTTTCTCCAGCTATTTCTGTTATTATTCTGGATTTCCAGCATCCACAGTTCTTAGTTTTAATTTAGAAGACTGGTTCTGCTTTGCTGAAAACAAAAAATGAGGGAGATCACTGTGGGTCAGGCAGCATCCATGGAGAGAAAGCAAGCTAATGTTTGAGTCTAGATAACTTCATCAGAGCTGATCTGAAATGTGGAGGGGGCAACATTTATGCAATAGTGGGTGGGGTTGGAGTGCTGGTGGAGAAAGGGGGTTAATAGTTCAGATTAAGTGATCGGATTGTGAGAGTGGCAGAACAATGGTGTGTCTACCTGCCAGAAGAACAGACAGTCCCAATGGGGTGGGGAAGGGGAGAGACAGTGACAGAGAATGTAACAAGCAAAGCTAAAAGAAAGGAAAGGAATGGCTTCACAATTTGAAGGTGTTGAACTCAATATTGAGCCCAAAGGGTTGTAAACTGCTTAGTTTGAAGATGAGATAACACAATGTGGACCTGGTGGAGCACAGCGGGCCAGGCAGCATCAGACGAACAGGAAAGTTGATGTTTCTGGTCAGGACCCTTCTTCAGAAATAGGGGAGGGGCAAGGGAGCTCTGAAATAAATAGAGAAAGGAGGGGTGGGACTGGGAAGGTAGATGGGATGGTGATAGGTCCTGGGCAGAGCAGTTGCTGAACCAGGCCATGATGCATCCAGATAGAATGTTTTCTATGGTGCATCTATAAAAGTTGGTGAGAGTCCTTATGGACATGTCAAATTTCCTTAGCCTCCTGAGGAAGAAGAGCCGTTGTTGTGCTTTCTTGACCGTCGCATCAACATGGGTGGTCCAGGACAGGTTGTTGGTTATCGTCACTCCTAGGAACTTGATGCTTTCGACCATCTCCACCTCAGCTCTGATGATGTGGATAGGAGCATACCCTCCACCTTGCTTCCTGAAGTCAATGACCAGCTCTTTAGTTTTGCTGACGATGAGGGAGAGATTGTTATCTTTATACTACGCCATCGAGCACTCTATCCCTTTCCTGTGTTCTGTCTTATCATTGTTTGATATCCGGCCTACAACGGTGGTGTCATCAGTGATCTTGTAGATGGAGTTCAGTGTCAGCAACTTGTAGATGGATACATATTCACTATATGCAAGGGCAAGGGTGGAGCTAATCTTACTGTAGACTGACATGAAAGTGTGATAGGTGTATTATTGGTTAGGTACATTATTTTGATCTGCCAAGAGGGAGTATGCGCTCAGCAGCTACTGATCAATAGCACCAAACTGGTGTTTGTCAACACCTTCATTGTGGAGACTGAGAACTCTGGATTCTTCAGCAAAGTCCATGCCTGATGTACGTAAGACATGAAATGATTTTGAACAGCCTGAACTCAGCAGGATGTACTCAGCATGCCTTAGTTGGAAAGTGTTCAATTCTCCAACATTAATATCCCTCGCATTAATAAACACACAGCTCAATTCCTAAATAAGGAAATGTCAAAAATTCAGGAAACTCAGCTACACGAGTGGTTCGTTTTTCAGATAACTGTTCCTGTAGTGATGTTAGGCCTTACTCCCACAGAATACACTGGGAGCAATTTATTCGCTGGAATTGTTCCAAGCAAACTGAACTCTGCAATAATGTGTCATATGTAGAACTGGACAACACTTCCTTATCTTATTTTTCATTTATTCCTAACTTATCCCTAAGTGTCAAAGGTGACACATGCATATTCTTGTACCCGTTGTAGTCCCCAAATATCTGTACTCCTTTCTTATACATACTGAGTCTGCAAAATGAGAGGTAGATAGGAGTGAGTGACACTGCAATTGGTAGCATAAACTATCTTCAGAGAGAGGTTTGAAGCACTTTATAGATTTATAGATGTATACAGCACAGAAGAAGCTATTCAAACTATCACCCCTGCACCATTCAAATAGATCTGACTGCACCCATCCCATTTTCCACTTTTTGGCTCATAGCCCGTGAGACTATGACAATGTAAGTGAATATCTAAATGCTGCTTAAATGTTACAAGAATTTCTTACTCAATTACCCTTTCAGGCTGAGTTCCAGACCCGTCACCACCATCTGAGAGAAAACATTTCTCCTCAACTCTCGTGTTAGCCTTCTACCCCTTACCTTAAATCAATGTTTCTGGTTATTGGCCCATCTACTAATGGAAGAAGTGCCTTCCTAACCACCCTATCTATGATCCTTACAATCTTCTACACCTCCATCAGGTCTCCTCTCATTTTTTGCTGCTCCAAAGCAAACAACTCAAGACCAACCAATCTTTCCATAAGATGATAAGAAGTGGGGACAGGAGTAGACCATTCGGCCCCTCAAGCCTGCCCACTGTTCAATGGGATCATGGCTGATCCAACATTCCTGCTTTTTCCCTGGAGCCTTCTATTCCATTGATGATCAAGAATCTATCTAACTCAGCCTTAAATATTCACAAGGACTCTGTACCACAGACCGCTGTGGCAACGAATTCCAAGATTCACAACCCTCTGAGAGAAGAAATTCCTCCTCATCTCAGTCTTAAATTGGTGCCCCTTTATTCTGAGACTAGGCCCTCTGGTCCTAGACTCTTCCATGAGGGGAAACATCCTTTCAGCTTTAACCCTCTAAAGCCCCTTAAGAATCCTATACATTTCAATGAGAGCACTTCTCATCCTTCAAAACTCCAGTAAGTAGAGCCCCAACCTGTTTACCCTTTGCTCATAAGACAATGCCTCCATACCTAGGATCATCCCAGTGAACCTTCTCTGAACCACCTCCTGTGAAATGATATCTTTTCTTAAATAAGGGATCCAAAGCTGCTCACAGTACTTCAGATGCGGTCTCATCAGCACCTTGTGCCGTTGCAGTAAGACTTCCCTACTCTGATTCTCCAGCCCCCTTGAAATAAGGGCCAACATTCCAGTAGCATTCCTGATTGCGTGCTGTGCCTGTGTGCTAGCTTTCTCTGTTTCATGCACATGGAACCCTCAAGTTTGTGTTGCAGATTTCTGCAGTCTTTCTCCAGTTAAATAATATTCTGTTCTTCAGTTATCCTTCCTCATAGCTCAGCCCCTCCAGCCCAGGCATCCTGGTAAATCCCCTCTGCACCCTCTGCCGTGCTATCACAGCTTTGTATAATGTGGTGACCAGAATGGCATGAAGACTCCAATTGTGGCCTGACAGCATTTTCTACAGTTCCAGCAAAACTTCCCTGCCCTTTCATTGTATGATGCAGCTAATAAATGAAAAAAACGACCCATATGTCCTCTTAATGACCTTATCTGCCTACCCTGTTACCTTTACGGCTCTGTAGACATACCCACCAAGCTCCCTCTGATCTTCAGTTCTTTCCAGGGCCCTACGTACATACTGTAACCCCTTTCTCTGTTTGCCTCCCCAACTGTTTTACCTCACAGTTTGCCAGGTTGAATTCCATTTGCTAGTCCTATACTCACCTAATCAGTCTGCTGCTATCCTACTGTTTTCTGCGATCCTCCTCCCTATCTACCATCATACCAATTTTTGTGTCATTCGTAAGCTTCATTTAAGTTCAAACAATAATGTACACCACAGACAACTAGGAGCTCAGCACTGAGTCTTGTGGAACCAGATCTCCAATCATAGAAACATTGTTCATCTAGCAAGCTCTGCTTCCTGCATCTCAGTCAATTTTGCACACAATATTCTGCTTTGCCTTAGATCCAATGGCCCTTATCTTCTTGACCAATCAGCCCATCTTATCAAAAGCCTTGCTAGACCACACCAAATGTGTTACCATCATCAACACGCTTGGTTACCTCCTCAAAACATTCAATAAAATTTATCAAACTCAGCCTTCCCTTAACAAATCCATGCTGACTATACTGGTTATTCCAAGGCTCACCAACTGCAGATATGTTCTGTCCCTAAGAATTCTTTCTAAAAATTTCCTCAAAAGTTTGGGTAGCCTGACTACCCTGTAATTGCCTTCTCCATGTTTTAATCATGGAACAACAATAGGAGTCCTGCAGTCCTTTGGTACCTCACCTGTGGTCAGAGAAAATTACTGCCAAGGCTCCTGATGTCTCCTCCTTGCATGCCTCTAGACCCTGGGACACATCTCAGCTGCGCTGCAGATGAATCCAATTTTAAGGCTGCTAAACCTGCAAGTACCTCTTTTCTCTCAATGTTAATTTTTCTAACATTTCATTGTACTCCAACCTGATGTCAATATATGTTTACAAAACTCCTTTAGGGGGTTCCTTTATTCTACTCAGCAATGCTTTCTCATTCACTCTGTTTGTCTTTCTAATTTCCTTTCTGGTTTTGATCCCACCCTTAGGCTTTTGGGGAACATCTACGCCCTGTACTCGCATTATCCTTAAATATCTCCGATCGCTCTGACAGTTTTATCTACAAGTAGCTGCTCTCAGTCCACTTGCGCCATATCCTTTTTCATGAAAGCAAAACAGCCTTTCCCCAGTTTAGAACTTTGACTCCTGGCCCATTCTTCACCTTTTCCTTGACTATCTTAAATCTAACTGAGTAATGATCACTATCTCCAAAATATTCCCCTTACAATATGCTTTCCACTTGCCCGGGCTCATTTCCGAATATTATGTCCAGATCTTCCTCAGCTCTTGTTGGGCTTTCAACCTTGTGACTAAACTAATCTCCTGTGTGCAAATAAAGAAATTTTTCCACACCTCCAATCTTGCGCACTAAACCTATCCCAGTTAATGTTTGGATAGTTAAAATCCTGGACACTACCTCTATTTATCCTTATAATTCTCTGATATTTGATGATATATTTGATCTTCTATCTCTGCCTGAATGTGTGGGTGCTTACAGTATACACCCAACAGCATTTTTGCCGCATTTATGTTTTTCACTTCTCCTCATATGGCCTCATTTGATGATCCTTCCAAGATATCATCCATCTCACTGATATAATTGATGCCCTAATCAGTATTCCAACTTCCCTGCCCCCTCTATCCTCCTCTCTATCTCTGATTATGCTATGAGCAGGAATATTGTGTTGCTAACAAAAACAGAAGTTGCTGGGAAAGCTCAGCAGGTCTGGCAGCATCTGTGAAGA
>NC_063354.1:46494628-46516922 GCF_021869965.1 Rhincodon typus | reverse complement strand
CCAGCAACTTCTGTTTTTGTTCCTGATTTACAGCATCTGCAGTTCTTTTAGTTTTTATATTGGGCTGCTAATCCTGCCTATCTTTGAGCCAGGTCTTGGTCATGGCCATGATATCACACTTCCATATCCTGATCTGTGCCCTCAACTCATCTATCTTATCCCTCAGGTCTTTTTCATTTAATTTGGTTTGATAAATTATTGTCAAATGTACTGAGATACAGTGAAAAGTATTGTTTTGTGTGCTATCCCAGCAAATCAAACTTTACATAATCACTTCAAAGTAATAGAACATAATGCAGAATATAGTGTTACAGCCACAGAGAAAATGCAGAGAAAGATCAGTTTAATATATGAGAAGTCTGTTCATAAGTCCAATAGCAGTGGGGAAGAAGCTGTTCTTAAATCTGTTGGTACATCTTTTTAAACTTTTGTATCTTCTGCCAAATGGAAGAAGGTGGAAGAGAGTATAACTGGGGTGGGATAGGTCCCTGATTATGTTGGCTGCTTTCCCAAAGCAGCAGGAGCTATAGACGGAGTCAATAGATGGAAGTCTGGTTTGTGTGATGGACTGGACTGTTTTCAAAACTCATCGTAATTACTTGCGGTCTAAGGCAGAGCAGTTGCCATACCAAGCTGTGATGCATCTGGATAGGATGCTCTCTAAGATATTCAATTTAGCCTTGCTAAATTCACTTCTTTCTTGTCTAACCTATACTTCCACTGCTTTCCAGACTCAGTCACTTGTGTTTTAATTTCTAATTGCATCTCAGCTTCTCTCCCTTCTGAACTCCTTGTCATAGATTAGTCAATTCTGCCAATCCAGTTTAAATCTTCCCCAACAACATTAGAAAATCACCCTAAAAGGATGTTAGCCTTGTTCCTGTTCAGATGTAACCTGGCTACATCTGGCCCCACCCCCTCCATAAATAATCCCAATGCCTCAGGA
This sequence comes from Rhincodon typus, assembly GCF_021869965.1. Lineage (NCBI taxonomy): Eukaryota > Metazoa > Chordata > Chondrichthyes > Orectolobiformes > Rhincodontidae > Rhincodon > Rhincodon typus. The sequence continues at coordinate 46,515,976 of NC_063354.1, read as the reverse complement.
ATCTAAAGCTCTTCTTCGTCCAGCTCTCTCCAGCCGTGAGTGCATCTGCTGTAGTCTTCTATTCCAGTACTCACTACTGCATGGCACAGCAGGTAATCCAGACGTAACTACCTTTAAAGCCTTGCTTTTCAATCTTCTACCTAACTCCCTAAAGTCTGCTTACAGAACCTCTTTTCTCTTTCTTCCTATGTCATTGGCCCCAACTGGTTGTTCATCCTCCCCCTTCAGAATACCCTGCAGTCATTCTGTGACATCATTCGCCACAGGAGACAGCATACCATCCTGGAATCATGTCTATGGCCACAAAAGCATCTGTCTCCTCTCTTATTAATGAATCCCCTGCTGTTATCATCTAATCTGCTCTGAAGGAATGCCTGAGACCTAATGGAGTGAGGGAACATATGATGGATATATTAATGAAGAGTTAATTGGGCTTGAATTGTTTGTATAAATATGAGCAGTGGATGTGAGCTTAATGGAGTGTGACTCATACTGTATAATGTTGGTAGCAGAGGATGGGTGAGACAAAGTGTAAAGTTTCAGGGTGTGATTACGCTCAGCTTTTTCTGAAAATGAACCTTCTGACCAGTGGAAGAATGGCGTTACAATGTGGACATGGGTTACTCCTTTATCAAAGAGGAAGTAAGGTGTGACCTTGGCATATCTGTTACCATGCAGGAACACCATAAGAAACAAAGTCTTTTTCAGAATTGGAACCTGATGATCTAAACACAAATGATGGCTCATACAGATTGCTCACTTTTATGCTTAAAATTTATCAAAAAGATCATCTTTTGACTGTTTGAGATATGGTCAGATTTTGACAAATTTGAAAGACTGAGGACAGCACTTTGGAAATTTATAAAGTGGAATTCAGTAGATTATAAAACCACAAAAGTTTCATTTAGAAATTCTCCAGTCTGTGCTGGTAAGTATCCAATATAGACAAACTTGTAATTTTGATGAGAGTGTGAAAGTGTATGGTCTGGCAATGTAGGGTGTCCGAGCATATGGTATAGTAATGTCGTGTAGTTATCATCTCACCGGACTCTAAGCTCAAAAATCGTGAGTTAAAATACCACCATAGAAAAATCTACAAATCAGCATGTTTTATCAGTGAAGGTGACCATGAAGCAGTTGGATTATTGTGAAAGTCCAACTGGTTGATGAGACTCCTTTTCTGAAGCAAATCTGCTATCGCTACCCAATGGCTAATGCACAACTTCAGTCCCACACAGATTATTGTTACAATACCTTCTGGAGTGACATTTAACAGCTATCTTCTTATATCAGATTACGGCAAATATGGATGGCCAATAAATGCCTGATTCATCACTGACACCCATATTCCTATAGAAACTAATATTGAAAAACCTTAGGAGCCTCCTTTCAACAGAGGGAGGCATTAGCAATGAAATTCAACATGGCCTCCAGTGGCCATCACAGCCTTTTTGGCATCTGAGGAACAGTGTTTAATGACAAAGACCAGGTAGCTGTGCGTCTGGCCCTGCTGTATGTGTCAGAGACACCTCAGATCCCACGAAAACTATCACCAGTGATTCACAAATGGAGACAATGCCAGAGGGCAAAGTCAGAGGAATCTGGACATTGTATGATCAGATCCTGAGCAAGGTTTCGCAATTCCTTATGATTCCAGATGGGATGTCCCAAACTGTTAAGCTCCCAGTTGAGGAGGGTTGAACTGCCTTCCCCTTGTTTATTCACCTGCCTCCTCAGGAGGTTACAACAAAGTTAATTTGGAAAAGATCCCTTCCCTCTGGTACCTTTCTCCTCTCTCCAAATAAACTTACATTTTAAAAGGAGCCAATTTATTCAGGCTTCCTTGAGTTAACAAAGAGTGAGTTTGTAATGTAACACGTAGTCCCACAGATTAGAAATAGGAGGTACATCGAAAAAGATACAAGTTAAAAAATAGATATACCAAACAGTCTCTGAATTGTTCACAAAGAATGGCTAGCTAAATATTATGGCTGTTGTAGTAGATTTTACTGGTACCGTCACCATTGGTACTTGAACAGTTACTTTAATTTGCAGACTGGTAGAAAGTCTGGCGTTTTCATTCCTTTTGACCTTGTTTCCCTTTTGACTGGTTGCTAGTCAGCTGATTACTAGCACTCAGAACAAGGGAGTTTTTATGTGCAACACAGGCAGTGAACAAGGTATAGTTCCTTTACTGTGACCATCACAGCACACTAACAACTCAAATCCAGACTGACTGGTACATGTAAGAATATTTAGTTCCACTGGCACACTACAGTCGAGTTGAAACTGGCTGCTTAGGGTGGCACGGTAGCTCAGTGGTTAGCACTGCTGCCTCACAGCGCCAGGCACCGGGGTTCGATTCCACCCTCAGGTGACTGTACGTGTGGAGTTTGCACATTATCCCCGTGTCTGTGTGGGTTTCCTCCGGGTGCTCCAGTTTCCTCCCACAGTCCAAAGATGTGCAGGCTAGGTGGATTGGCCATGCTAAATTGCCCACAGTGTTCAGGGATGTGTATAGTTTAGATGGGTTATAGGGGGATTGGTCTGGGTGGGATCCTCTGAGGGTCAGTGTGGACTTCTTGGGCCAAAGGGCCTGTTGCCACACTGTAGGGATTCTATTAAATTAACTCACGTACTTGTATATTCTTCAAGGGAAAAACACAAAATGTGTCTGCTATTTAGGACATAATCTGTAGGTGGGCGGATTACTGTTGAGCAGGCATTTGTTAGCCCCTCGCTATCTCTGTAGTTACAAGAGATCACAGCCCAATGTGTTTTGACTTGCCTCCACCCAATTTTGAAGAGCCGTTATTTGGTGTTCCCTTTAGATCCATATGTGTGACATTTGATGAGTTTATCTTTCTTGAGCCAACTATTTAATTTATATCCATAGCCATTTTTGGCTGTATCAGCCATCTTTTTGAAAAAAAAATACATTTTGGAACTACAAGTTACAAATATCCATAATACTTCAGGATTCTGATCTGTGCTATGACTTAATCCAATTAAGTATGAGGTTTGCATTTTGGGAGATCAAATGTTAAGGAAAAGTATACAGTTAATGGCAGGACCCTGAACAGCATTGGTGTACAGAAGGAGCTTGGGGTCCTAGTCCATAGCTCCCTGAAAGTGGCCACGCATGGAGGTTGGGTGGTAAAGAAGATGTATGGCATGCTTGCCTTTATTGGTCGGGTAATTGAGTACGAGAGACAGGATGTCATGTTGCAGCTTTATAAGACTTTGGTTAGGCCACACTTAGAGTATTGCATTCAGTTCTGGTTGTCACATTATAGGAAGGGTGTGGAGGCTTTGGAAAGGGTGCAGAAGAGGTTTACCAGAATGCTGCCTGGATTAGAGGGTATGAGCTATAACGAGGGGCTATAAAAACTTGGGTTGATTTCTCTTGAGCGGAGGGGAGACTTGATAGAACTCTATAAAATTATGAGATGCATTGATAGGGTTGATGGTCAGAATCTTATTCCCAGAGTTGAAATGTCTAATACTAGGGGACTTGCATTTAAGGTGAGAGGGGGAAAGTTCAAAGGAGACATGAGGGGCAAGTTTTTAACACAGAGAGCAGTAGGAGGCTGGAATGCACTGCCAGGGTTGGTGGTGAAGGCAGATATGATAAGGGCATTTAGGGGACTTTTAGATAAGCACATGAATATGCAAGGAATGGAGGGATCTGGACCAAGGGCCAGCAGAAGGGATTAGTTTAATCTGGCATCACGCTCAGCATAACGTCGTGGACTGAAGGGCCTGTTCCTGTTCTGTACTGTTCTATGTTCTATATCCTTGTAGAGCTGGATGCACACACTTCCCCAGTATGGATCACTGACCAGAAACCTAAAGGCCCAGATTAACCTCTATCCAGACCAGGATCACTGAAGACAGCTGAAATCTAGGTTTTGCAGGGGGAGCATCAGTCAGTTCAGATCAAGCCAGAAATTAAAGCAAGCCCCTGGGAATGGATACTTCAAAGCCACATGAAGTAGTATAGTGCACTGTGGAGTGTTATAAATTCAAACCTTCGCTCACATATTTCTCTCTATTTACCAGGGAAAGCTGTCAGATTTGTTTTAATTAGTTGCTTTAATTTTAATTTCTAAATTAGTTTTTAAACACAACGTTTTCTCCTCTCTCCCTCCCACAGGCACAAATATTAAATATTCTCTCACTTGTCAGCAGGTTATAAATATCATTTCCATTTTAACTTGTAAAGCCTGAATGAGAGTCCTGGAGGTTGCCAAGCAACAGACTGTCTCAAACATTAAGACTGGACAGGTCCTGTTTAGACCACAACATGAGTTTCAATTTTAGGTTTTCAGAGATTTCTGTTTTTGGTTGGCAGTGATCTGACCTGGTACAATTCCCTGATTTATTATCCACCTTTAAATTGAGACTCTCTTTTCACTTGGTTCCTGTCTCTTGTCGGCCCTCTCCTGAAGGCTCTGATGGTTTATAATTCCACAGGATGATGGTTCCTTTCTGTTCTCCCTTAACTGCCACCTCAGTCCCATTCCCAGATGAGCAATCCTCTGATGTGAGACCATTGCAGACCAGGAAACAGGATCAAATCCAGAACCAATTTCACCTGACAGTGACACACTTCCACCAGGCGGCACTGGATCATGATCAAAAATAGGAAACCAAAATTAAGACCAGAAGATATTGGAGCAGAATTAGGACATGCAGCCGATCAAATCTGCTCCACCATTCAATCTGACTGATATGTTTCTCAACCCCATTCTTCTGCCTTCTCCCCGTAACCCTTGGTCCCCTTTCCCATCAAGAATCTGTCTATCTCTGTCTTAAATACAGTCAATGACTAGGTCTCCACAGCCCTCTGCAGCAAAGCATTCCACAGAGTCACCACCCTCTGGCTGAAGAAATTTCTCCACATCTCAGTTCTAAACAGTTGTCCCTTCAGTTTGAGGTTGTGCCCTTGGGTCCTAGTTTCTCCTACCAGTGGAAACATTTTTCCCACATCCACTCTATCCAGACATCTCAGTCTTTTGTAAGTTTCTATCAGTTCCCCCCTCATCCTTTTAACCATCGGTTACAGATGCAGAGTCCTCAACCCGCTCCTCAAATGACAAGCCTTTCAACACTGGGACCATTCAGATAAACCTCCTCTGGACCTCCTCAAGGCACATCCTTCTGTCAATACATGAGGCCCAAAACTGCTCAGAGCCAGAGCCTTAAACAGCCTCAGCAGCATATGCCTACTCTTGTATTCTAACTGTCTCAAAAGGAATGCTAACATTGCATTTGCCTTCCTAACTCCCAATTGAATCTGCATGTTAACCTTAAGAGAATCCTGATCTAGGACTCCCAAATCTCTTTCTGCTTCAGATTTCCAAAGCCTTTCCCCATTTAGAAAATAGTCTATGCCTCTATTCTTCCCACCAAAGTACATCATCTCACTTTTCCACATTGTATTCTATCTGCCACTTCTTTGCCCACTCTACTAGCCTGTCCAAGCCTTTCTGCAGCCCCCCTGCCTCCTCAACACTACCTGTCCCTTTATCTATCTTTACGTCATCTGCGAATTTAGCAACAATGTCCTTTGTTCCTTCTAATTTTCTATGTATGCTGGGACCTTGCCGCGAACATCATGGGTAGTTATCTTATTTGGCAGTCTCTTCAGCGATGCCTTGTCAATGGCCTTCTGAAAATCCAAATGGATCACATTCACTCACTCACCTTTGTTGCTCGTTACCTCCTCAAAGAATTCTAAACAAATTTGTCAGGCATGACCTTCCCTTAATACATTTCCAAGTGCCCAATAATCTCATCTTTAATAATGGACTTTAAAATCTTAACAATGAATAAGGTCAGGTTAACTGGCATACAGTTTCCTTCTTCTGCCTCCCTTCTTAAACAGAGGTGTTACATTAGTCATTTTCCAGTCTTTTGGACCCTCCCTGACTCCAGTTATTGCTGGAAGATCTCCACGAATACCTCCACAATCTCTTCCGCTATTTACTTCAGAACCCCGGGCTATTGTCTATCCAGTCCAGGTGATATATCCACCTTCAGATCCTTCAGCTTCCCCAGCACCTTCTGTTTGGTGAGGGCCACTATAATCACCTCTGTCCCCGACTCTCTTGAAGTTCAGCTATGCTACTGGTGTCTTCCATGAAGAATAGTGCAAAGTACCTATTAAGTTCCTCTACCATTTCCTTACTCCCCATTACAACTTCCCCAGCCTCGCTTTCCAGTGATCCAATGTCTATCCTTGCTGCTCTCTTACAGTTTATATAGCTAAAAGAAAACTCTTGCAATCTTCTTTTATATAACTAGGTAGGCTTAACATCGTATTTCATTTTTTTAGTCAGTCACTTAAGTAAACTTCAAGTATGATGCAGATAGAGAGTGGGAATGGGACTGACTATTGTTCTATGGAGAGCTGCAGTGAACTCAGTGTACTGTAATTAGTCTGCAACACTAAAAACAAGAGAAGTATTTGGTCCCCCTGTACACCTGCAGGATCCATATACTGGTCACTTTATCTCTCCAAGTTACCTGGGTCAGAAATTGGCCTCTGGAAGTAGACCATCCCAATCTCACTCATAATCCAGAAACATTCCATTTACACACAATCCAGAGCATTTGACAAACACAATACTGGCTAGTTCACAAGCAATTCAGGAAGATAGGTTCAGAAAGATGAATGCTGCATTTAGATAGTACCTTCTCAGTGTTATCCAAAATACTTCAAGTATAAGCATAGAGGCTGCAAAGCAAAATTCTACAATAGCAATGAAATCAATGACTAAGTCATCTACTTACAGCTCTGTTGGGCTGAACGGGTAACTTCCCTATTCTCAAACAGAGACCACACCCGGCTGAATAGGAAAGCTTTAATTCGAACGCTTAAACGAAAAGGCACGTCTGACAATGTAGTCCTTTCTCCGCATTGCACTGTCAAGCTAAATTAGCAACTCAAAACTTTGGATTGGGACTTGAACCCATAACTTCTTTGTGGGCAGACCTGATCAGGGTGAGGGGAAAAGGAAGGTTATTGAAGGTAAGGACAATGAAGTAGGTTTACAGCAGGACACAGGTCACCCAATCCCACCATATCCCTCTAACCCCCACCCCTTTCTCGCCTGCAGCTGAGATAACCCCCACCCTGGCCTGTTGGGTCACGTGTGAAGTACTGCGAGTTGCATAGAGTTACAAGGGAAGGATACAGAGGGGGAGCCAGCAAGGAAAATCTAAGAGGGAATGAAGGGGAAATAAAAAGTAGGGAGGGAAGGGAGAAGTAGGCAGGGTGGAGTGAATGGTGAAGAGAGTAGGGAGAGAGAGGAGGGGAAGGGGGAGGAGAGATGGAAGGGGGAGGGAAGGCGATAGTTCTAGTGAAAGTGGGAGGAGGGCTGTCACATTGAGAGCGAGGACAGCAACTTGCAGAGTTGGTTGGTGCCGAGTCTTGGAGCTCCCTGCCCCTGACAGAGTTAAACTGAAAGTGAATCTGAGCTTGTCTGCTGCTGCTGACATCCTCCTGGTCCCTCCCACTCGGTGATCACCTGTAGTTGAGAGAGAGAGAGAGGGGCTCAGGCAGTGAAGGTGCAGTGTAGCCTGCCTGCGCTGGACAGTGGACAGTGGACAGTGGACAATGGCACTGCCTCTGGCCGGAGCCCACTGTCCCAGCTCCCGCTGACCGATTGAGCTGTTCAGTTCCCGGGAGCTCTCCCTCCTTTCTGCCGCCCTGATACAGCTTTCGTCTCGTGTTTCTCCTTCCCTCTCTCTCTGTCTCCAGACCTGCCATGCCTCGCAAAAAGAGTTCCCATGTGAGACAGGCGAGCAGAGAGCTGCCAAACGGAGCCCCGAAACCCCCCCTTCGCCGATCCAGATCCTACAGTGAGGTTCACGACCTGACCTATAAGGTGTGTAACTCTTTATTCACTCCTAGATCTCACTTACAAATATAGAACAGCAAAAGATCCAGCAAACTGGGCGCTTTGGAGCTGCAAATGTTCAGCAAACAATGATTCAGCTCTTCAGTCAATGATGTGACTGTCATATCAGCAAAGCAGGGAAAGCAGCGCCAGGGAGACAGGGGGCTGGGGAGCTTGGCAAGGAATATGTAGCTCCTGATGCCGAGCGAGCAGACCAGGTGTCTGCACATCTGTTGCCTTGGGATCTTTTAATCCAACTGGGAGTTTCAAAAAAAATCATTTCTGGAACAGTTTTTTTTATTCCCACTAAGTTTTCTTTTCAAACTTGTAATCTTGCCAGCAGCCTGCCTTGGTGCATTGGTAGTACTGCCTCCATGTAAAATATAGCTAATCAATTAGTCCCACCGCGATCTTTACCTGTCACTCTGTAACTTCAGGTGCAGATTTTGGCTTGTGTGTGTGAGATCTCTTTGTTAGGGATCGGTTTTCATTTATATACAAATCCTTGATCACTTCTCCCATTCTGGCTGTTCCTAGGTTTTGATTCCCAATCATTGTTGAGTTGAGCACTGTCAACTGGCCGGGGGGGGGGGGGGGGTTGAGGGGTGCGGCGAGGTGACAGAGGGAGCAGGGTGGGTGAAATGTGCCTTTTGGTGAGGGAGGACGTGTCAGTCAGACCAGGATTTTTTAATTTCAAAAATATACTTGATTCATTAAAAAAAACTTTGTATACATATGTAGTCACTAAAGTAGTTCAGTTTTGTACCATCTTAGCATGTAGAGAACAAACAGACATTGGGGTGTGACTGTACCAACAGTTCCAACAAACCCAAAGGCATTTCTTACAAACACAAGTTGGAGAGGCCAAGAAGTGGTGGTCCCCTGTTTGAATGAGATGAGATCTGACTACTTCAGGGGAGCTGGCAGTGGGACAGTCACAGTGAGGCCTAGCTCCTTAAGCAGAGGAATCCTAAAATCAGCAGGAGGCCATTCATCCCATCATACCTGAGTTACCTCTTTGAAAGAATGATCTAATTTATCCAAATTTCCTCTTTCACCATCTATTTCCATTTCTTTTTCCAAACCCCATTTAAAAATCTCTGTTTGAATTTGCTGCCTCTATCCTTTCAAACAGTGTGTCCCAGATCACAATAGCTCACTGAACACACTTACTGTCATCTCACTCTTCCTTTTTTTGCCAAATATCTTACATCTGTATTCTCCAATTCCAACCACCCTGCTAGTCGACAAAGCTATAAAGGCAACATAAAAGGCATCAAACAAACTGTCGTGTTGTTTCTGAGCTGGGGAATGGTCTCCTCTTTGATTGTATTTACTATGGAGAAGAATATGTGTGCTTTCACATGCTGTCAGTTCAACAAAGAAACTAATGGCACAGGTTAGATACTGAGTAAAGCTTCCTCTACTCTTTTAAACCGAAATTAAACGTTGCTCTACACTGTTCCCATCAAACACTCCCAGGACAGGGACAGCGCAGGGGTTAGATTCAGAGTTAAGCTGCTTTGTTCTCTAAAACTAGAGCACAACCGTCTAGGAACAAAACAGGGAAGGCCTTCTCTAAGCAAATATTTGTAGAAATATCGCTCCCCAGTGGCTGCAGTTGCTGAAGGGTCAATTGAAAATATGAAGACAGAGATGAATAGACATTTGCTGGGGTTAAGGTACAGCTCGGGCATGATCTGATGGTATGATAGAGTAGGATTGATGTGTATTGCATCAGCTGGATAAAATCCGAGTGTATCGTATTTTAATATTGGAATGGGAATGTGCCAGCCAAAGATCAGAGCTAGACACTTTGCAGCATGGGTCCCAGAGAAACCAGAGAACTAACCTGGTCTAAAGATGGTGGCTGGAGCTAGACAAGAGGCTGACCAGCTAGTGGTAGGAGTACCCATGATTGGCACTGAGCAGTAGTGGGCCTGCTCCAGGCCATGGAGTCAAATGGTTGTTGAAGAACAAAGAACGAGTATCAAGGACTTTGGATTCACCCATTGGTATTACTGAGTCATGGAGGCCCCACTCTTCACTAGATTCAGAACAAACAACTCAAAACTGGACATCCATGAGGCACTGTGAGGCCACCCTACCATAGTCATTAACCCAGGTGTCCATCCCTGGTTTAATGAAGACTGAAGGAGGACATGCCAGTAGCAATGCCAAGTATTGCTAAAAATGAGGTGCCAACCTGGTGAAGCTACAAGACAGGACAACAGAATAACAGAAGCACCATGCTTTAGACTGAGCTAAATGATTGCACAATCAACAAATTAGGTCCTGCTACATCTAGCCACAAATAGCGACATGCAAGTAAACAAGTAACAAGATGAGGAGACTCCACAAATATCCTTATGGTCAATGACAGGGGAGCCCAGCCAGTCAGTGCAACAGACAAAGCTGAAACATTTGCACCAATCTTCAACCAGAATTAGCTCCTGGATTATTTGTTCCTGCCTTTTCCTGTGGATCTCAGCATCACAGATGCCAGTCTTCAGCCAATTCGAGAAATGACTGAAGGCATTGGGTACTGCAAAGGTTATGGGCCCTGATAACATTCTGGCAGTAGGACTGAAGATTTGCACTCCAGAACTAGATAACTCCGTGGTCAAGCTGTTCCAATACCATTACAACATTGGCATCTACCCAACACAGTGGAAGGTTCCTAGAGGTTGTCCTGTCTACAAAGAAGTGAAAGATAAAAGTATGACCTGCCACAAACAATAGGACAAATCCAATCTGATCATTACCATCCTATCACTCTAAACTTAACTCAGCAGAGTGTTGTCAGCAATGCTAGAAAGCAGCACTCACTCAGATACAACCAATTCACAGTTTACAGATACTCAGTTTGAGCTTTACCATTCTGAATAACTCCAGATTATTATAACCTTGATCTGAATATGAACAAAGGAACTGAACTCCAGAGTGAAGTGAGAGTGACTGCTAATAACATCAAGGCCACATTTGACTGAGTGTGGCATCAAGGAGCCCTAGCAAAACTGGCATCAGTGGGAATCAAGGGAAAGCTGTCTGCTGTTTAGAGTCTCACTTAGCATAAAGGAAGGTAGTTGTCGCTGTTGGAGGTCAGTTATCTCAGCTCCAGGACATCACTGCAGGAGTTCCTCAGAGGAGTAACCTAGACCCAACCATCTTCAGCTGCTTCATCAATGACCTTCCCTGCATCATCAGGTCAGTAGTGAGGATGTTCACCAATGATTGCACAATGTTTAGCATCATTCCTGATTCCTCAGATACTGAAATAGTCCATGTCCAAATGCAGCAATATTCAGGTTTGGGCTGACGAGTGGCAAGTAACATCCACTTCATGCAAGTGCAATGACCATTTTCAACAAGGGAAAATCAAATCATCATTCCTTGATATTCAATGGCATACCATTGCTGAATTCCCCCATTATCAACATCCCGGGAGTTATCATTGTCTAGAAACTGAACTTGCCCAGCCATATAAATACTTTGGTTACAAGACCAGATGAAAGGTTGGGAATCCTGTAGTGAGTGATCCACTTTCTGACACACCCAAGACTGTCCACATCTGCGAGGCAGTACTCAGGATTGTGATGAAAAACTCTCCATTTGTCTGAATGAGTGCAGCTCCAACAATACTCAAGAAGCATGGCACCATCTGAACAATCATCCCACTTGATTAGCAACCTATTGACCACCTACAACAGACAATTCCCTTCACTATCAGTGGTAGCAGTGGGTACCTTCCACAAGATGCACTGCAATAACTTACCAGGTGGACAGCACCTTCCAAATCCCTCCACTTCCATCTGGAAGGACAAGGGCAAGGGATATATTGGAACACCACCAGCTGCAAGCTCATCTCCAAGCCACTCATCATCTTGATTTAGAATATATTTTTTCGTCATGACTAGGACAAAATCCTGGAATTTTCTCCCCAATAACAGTCTGGGTCTATCACATCACCCAGTCCACATTGGCTCAAGAAATAGTCCAACCAGAAAAAAGGAGGGGGCATTGCTGGGTACTGAGGTGGAACAAGTGCCTGTCAGGGAACACTTGGTAAAGGAGATCTTCCCATCACAAAGAATAGGTCAGTAATGGAAAAGAACAAGGAACAATCGAAATTGGAAGAGGGCTAATTTCAGTGGTATGAGAATGGATCAAGCCAATGTAAGACAGATTGAAATACTGATGGGACAAACTGAACAGAGCAATGGGTGACTCAGTTAGAGACTAGTTACATTCTAACAAGTGAAAAGGGCAAGGGAACTCAAGCTAAGGCTTCTAGCTGACAAGAAAGATAGAGAAGTGAATGAAAGCGTACTAGATAGAGTATGATGTACATCTGATAAATTATTCAAACGCAAATCAGGTCAAATACAGCAAGTTGAAGGGGAAATGAAGAGGAAAACAAAGTCTTGCAAAAAGAGAGCATGAGAATAGAATGACAGTCAATACAGAGTGACCCCAAAAACCTTCTTCTGGCTTGTAAATAGTAAACAGGATATAAGAAAGTAAGAGGTGGCATAAAGCCAAAGAGACAAAGAAGGTGCTCAGAGGTGTGGGACCAAATTAGAATACTTAGTGACTACTTTGTGTCCATGTTTACTAAAGAAATGGATGCTGTTAAAACAAAAACAGGAATTTCTGGAGAAACATGGCAGGTCTGGCAGCATCTATGGAGAGAAAATGGAATTAACATTCCGAATCCAGCAACCCATTTACAGAACACCTTTTTTCCAACTTCTGCAATTGATTTATTTGCTGACAACATATTGGTCAAAGCAGAGTTGGTGGAGATAATAAACAGGGTGAGAATTGATTGGCATAATATATTGGAAAGGCTAGCCATGCTTAGTGAGATGTGTTTCCTGATTTTGATTGCTTGTGTTGTAGTTTGCTGTGGGTGGTGACAATGGAAGGGCTGTTCATAACCTCGTGCAAGTAAAGATGCAAGGACATGCCTGGCAATTACAGGCTGTTTAGTTTAACATCAGTTATACTAGAAATAACCAAAGAGAAAACTATCATGCACTTGGAGAAGTTTGAGCTAATTTAGGAGAGGCAGCACTGAGTCCTAAAAGGCAAATAGTGCTTGAATCTAATTGAAGTCACAGAGAAAGCCGAAGAAGGGAAAGCAGTGGATGTTATTCGTATGGTTTAAAAACGTACCATGATGAAATACCACGCAGTGAGAGAAAACCTGGCTGCTAATGCGGGAGTGCCCTGAGTCTATCTGCTTGCCTATTGGTATTCCATTTTGCAAATAACTGAAGTTCCTCAGGAAAGTGCTGCTAGAAAGATCCTTAATGCCAAGGGCATCCCAGCTGTACAGGTGTGGGGAGAAAGAAGAGTGGAATGGCAATAGGAACAATAATTCCATAATCAGGAGATCAGACAGCCCTTTTTGAGCAATGGAACATGTCTCCAGGCTGGTATGTTGCCTCTCTTGTGCCAGTGTCTCAAAGTAGCTGCAGGACAACCTTCTAGCAGAGGGGAATCAGAGGGCTGAAGTCCTAACCAGAGGACAGGATATTTTGGATTTGTTATTATGGAATGAAAAGGGTTTAATTAATAATCTTGCTGTAAGAGGACCACAAGGGATAATTGATCACTTGTGATAGTTTTACATTATGTTTGAAAGTGAGGCAGTTCAATCTGAAGCAAGGGTGTTAAATTTGGATAAGGGAACTGATGAAAACATGAAGCACATGTTGGCTGATCTGGTTTGGCAAAATGCATCAAAAGATATGACTATACATAGGCAATGAACAGTCTCTAAAAAGTTGTTACATGGACCACAGCAACTATACATTCCTGCAAATTCTCAAAAAAAAATCAGTCAACCAGTTAACAAGGAACTTAAGGATTGTATATGATTAAAAGAAAAGGCTTATAAACTAGCAAGAAATAGTAATAAATCTGAGGATTTGGAAATTAGTTCAGAACATGGCAAGAGAAGAACAAGAAACTGACCAAGAAACCAATGAAAGGAAGAACAGAATACAAATACAATCTAGCAAAAAAAATTTTTAAATGACTGTTAAAGCCTCCATGGGTATGTAAAAAGAAAATGTTTGTCTAATACAAATGTGGGTGCATTAAAAGCAGAGTCAGGAGAATTTATAATAAATAATAGAGAAATGGTGGGGAAGAAATAAGATACAAGATATCTCCCAGAACTAGAGATCCAAGTGACTAGGAAGAATGAAATTTAAAGGAAATTAGAATTAGTAAGAAGATCGTACTGGAGAAAATAATGGGGCTGAAACTTAATGAGCCCCTGGGACCTGATGGGCCATATCTAAGAGTGTTGAAGGAGGTGGCTGTAGAGAAAGTCAATGCATTGACAATCATCTGACAAAATTCCAGCGATTTTGAAGTAATTCCTGCAGATTGGAAGGTAGCAAATGTCACCCATTATTAAAGAAAGGAGTGAAAAAGTAAACAAGGAACTGCAGACCTATCAGCTTAGGGAAAATGCTTAAGATCTATCATAAAGGACATGATAAATGGACATGGATAAAAGTTATCAATTGGGTACGATCAGCATGGATTTGTGAATGGAAAATCATGTTTTACAATCTTGTTGATGTTTTTTTGAAGCTGTTACAAATAAAATTGATCAAAGGAGTCAATGGATGTAGTGTATTTGGATTTTCAGAAGGCTTTTGATCAGGTAACTCACAGGAGGTTGGTTAGCAAAATTAAAGCAAATGTACAGGAGATAATGTACTGGCATGGATTAAGTAAAGTAACCATTGTTCCACCAGACCGTATAGCTGCTATCTCATTAGAGAGAGAGACAATTAATGATTTAACCTGACGGTCACCATGCCTCAGGAAAGGGGAGAGATTGAGAAGGACTGTCCTCAGCCAGCTTGGGAATTGAACCCAAACTGCAGGCATTACTCTGCATCGAGCCAACTGAGCTAACCTACCCTTGTGACATGGATTAAGGATCAACTAACACGGAGGAAACAGAGAGTATAAATAAACTGGCCATTGGCAGGCTGTGACTGGTAGAGTACCTCAAGGATTGGTACATGAAGCCCCAGCTGTTGACAATACATTATCAATAACTTGGAAGGGGGGATGAGTCAGAATATAGTAGTTCCAGATTTACAGTTGATGCAAAGCTAAGTGGGAAAGTGTGTTTCAGGGAAGATGTAAAACATTTTCAGAAGGATTTGGCACAGGCTCGGTGATTGGGAAAGAACACGGCAGATGGTAAGTCAGTGGAAAAATGTGAAGTTAAATGTTTTGGCAGGAACAACAGATGTGCACAGTATTTCTTAAATAGTAAGAGTTAGGAAAGTGTAGATGTACAAAGGAACCTAGGTGTTTTTATTGAGAAGCCACTGAAGGTACATGAAAGTGCAGCAAGCTGGATGACTAATGGAATGTAAGTCTTTATTGCAAGAAGATTTGAGTACAGTAATAGTGAAGCCTTGTTTCATTTTTACAAGAGCATGTTAAACCAGGCCTGCGGTGCTGTATGCAGTTTTGGATTCCAATACTTAGGAGAGATACTATTATCATAGAAGAAAGTGGTGCGCAGGTTCACCTGACTTGTTCCTGGGATGGCGGGACTGTCTGAGGAAGAGAGATTGGGCAAACTAGGTCTGTATTCTCAAGTTTTTGAAGAATGAGAGGCAATCTCAAACCTTCAAACTACCGAGAGGGATAGACAGGGTACATAGAGTAAGATGATCCCACTGGCTGGGAAGTCTAGATCAAGTGGTACATTTAAAACTAAGGCAGTTACTATTTGAAACCAATATGAACAGAAGTGATTTCATTTGAAGTGTGGTGAATATTTGGAATTCTGTACACCAGAGGGCAAAGGAGGCTTAGTCTTTGACTGTGTTCAGGGACAGATAGATTTTTGATTATCAGCAGACTTTTTCCAGACTAGAGGATGGTTGATAGGTTTGCTGGGGTTCAGGGCAGAAACCATGGCTTTCTTTGTTACAAAGAAGTGACTGGGACATTGGAAATCAGAGCAAAGTGTTAGCATTTGCCATTGATACAAAATTTGGAGGTTAGCAAATAATGTGACGATACCAGTCAACTGCAAGAGCGTGTAAATAGGCTTAAAGAATGGGCAAGTGACAGGTGGAATTTAATACAGAAAAGCACAACGTGATGTATTTTGGCAGAAAGTAAAGAGGGGTAATATCAAATTAATGGCACAATTTGAAAGAGTTTGCAAAGACAGGGGGACCGTCTTGGGCTTCATAATTAGAGGCATTGACTGCAAGAGTAGAGAAGATATTCTTGTGGTGCAGAGGTAGCATCTCTGTCTTCATTGATTTTATTGTCACGTGTACCAAAACACAGTGAAAAGCTTTATTTACGAGCGGTACAGGCAAATCACAGCAAGCGAAGGATGTACAGATCAAAAAGACTTAGACCCATACAGGTTACGTTGCAGGTTAGATTATTTGAGGCAAGACAGTCCATTCAACAGTTTGATAATGGCCGGGAAGAAGCTGTTCCTGAACCCGCTTGTGCGTGTGTTCAGCCTTCTGTATCTCCTGCCTGACAGAAGAGGTTGTAGGAGATCATTACCAGAGTCCAATTGATCTTTGATGTTGGCTGCCTTTTCACGGCAGCGAGCTGTGTAAATGGAATCTATGGATGGGAGGTTGGCTTCCGTGATGGTCTGGGCTGTGCACACCACCTTCTGTAGTTTCTTACAGTCCTGGGCAGAGCAGTTGCCATACCAGGCCATATGCACCCGAACAGTATGCTTTCAATGGTACATCTGTAGAAGTTGGTGAGGAACCTTATGGACATGCCAAATTTCCTGAGCTGCCTGAGGAAGAAGAGGTGTTGTTGTGCCTTCTTGACTGTCACATCTACGTGGGAAATCCAGGACAGATTGTCAGGTATTGTCACTCCGAGGAATTTGATGCTCTTCACCCTCTCAACCTCAGTTCCTGTGATGAAGACGGGGGCGTGTTCTCCTCCTTTCTTTCTGAAGTCGATGATCAGTTCTTTAGTTTTGCCGACGTTGAGAGGCAGATTGTTTTCATTGCACCATGTCACCAAGCCCTCTATCTCGCTTCTGTATTTTGACTTGTCGTTGTTAGATATCCAGTCCACTACGGTGGTGTCATCAGCGAATTTGTAGATGGCATTCACTCGGAATTTGGCAACACAGTCGTAGGTGTACAGGGAATACAGTAGGGGCTGAGGAGGCATCCTTGTGGTCTCCATTGTTGAGCGTTATTGTGGAGGAAGTGCAGTTACCTATCCTCGCTGATTGTGGCCCATGGGTCAGAAAGCTGAGGATCCAGTTGCAGAGGGTGGAGCCGAGACCAAGGTCTCGGAGTTTTGAGATCAATCTGGCGGGGATAAATGGTGTTGAAGGTGGAGTTGTAGTCAATGAGCAGGAGTCTGACGTAGGTGTCTTTCAGGGATGAGTGCAGGTCTAGGGATATCTTATGTCAGTAGGGGATCCAGGCAGGCTGCAAGACTGGAGTTGATGTGGGCCATGACCAGCCTCTCGAAGCACTTCATGATTATTGAGGTCAGAGCCACTGGGCAGTAGTCATTAAGACAGACTGTATGTGCTTTCTTCAGTACGGGGATGATGGTGGGGACTTCGGCTTATAGGAGGAAGAGGTTGAAGATGTCGGTGAATACCTCGCCAGCTGGTCCACACAGGATCTGAGTGCTTGGCTGGGGACACCGTCCAGGCCTGTCGCTTTCCTTGGGTTGACTCCCAGGAAGAGGCCGATCTGACGTCTGAAGTGGTGACAGAGGGAACAGGTGTGTCTGGGGCTGTCGGGGCAGGTGTTGCCACGCTGCTGGCATTCTGCTCAAACCGAGCATTGAAAGCATTGAGCGGGTCAGGGAGGGATGTGTCATTGTCCACTATCTTTCTCTGCTTCATTTTGTATCCTGTAATATTGTTTAAACCTTGCCATAGAAGGCAGGAGTCTATTTGGTAGGTTTGGGCCTTTCACTGGGTCCGGTACTGCTTCTTGGCCCCCCGATAGCTTTGCAGAGGTCATATCTGGATTTCCTGTATTGGTCCGGGTCACCCAACTTGAATGCTGCATGTCTATCGTTCAGTAGGGAGTGGGCTTCCTGGTTCATCCAAGGTTTACAGTTGGAGAACACTCGCATTGACTTCTTTGGTACACAGTTTCATCAGCCCCAGGGTTATATAGTAACATCATCTCGACATGGTGACTAAGAAAAAATATGTAAGCTGGTAAATGTGTCTTCAGGAAAAAGGGCCAGTTTGCAAGAATGTGAGAAGTTATTCTGAACCTTGAGAAAGCTCTGGTTAGTACACAATGAGAGGCCGAGGTTTAGTTCTAGCCAGCACAATTTATGAAGGATCTAGGCTCCTTTGACAGGGTGTTGGAGAGTTTTACCAGAATAGTTCTAGAGTTGGGGGTGATGGGTAACTACAAGATTAGGTTGAAGAGTCTGGAGATGTTCTTGGAGCAAAGAAAGTTGAGGGAAATCTGATGGATGTCAACAAGATTATGACAGGTGTAAGTATGTAGATGAAACATAGCTGCTCACATTTTTTGATACTGCAAAGATAAGGGGACAGAGATTGAATGTTTGGGTCGGGGGGGATGGGTGTTGTGAATTCACTGTCTTCCATGGTGGTGAAGTGGAGACAATGACAGATCATGTTTTGGCTGTTATGACTTTGACCTCATGATGTAACTCACTGCCAATTTCTCAACTGCAGTTAATGCAGAGCAATAAATTGTCTGCAATGTCCATCTCCCTGAATGAGTTATGAAAATGCATAGTGTAGAGTTAGATGAACACTGCTTACTGCTGTCACACTTTGAAGAGTCAACCTTCTCAGAAAGGAAACACTTTGGCTCCCCCAGTTGGCCAGACTGAGGCAGGACTAACTTCAGCTTTCCTGACTGGTCTCATTTGAAACACAGCCCCCTGATCCTGGGGATGCACGGTGGCTCAGTGGTTAGCACTGCTGCCTCACAGTGCCAGGGACACAAGTTTGATTCCACCCTCAGATGACTGTCTGTGTGGAGTTTGCACATTTTCCCTGTGTGTACATGCGTTTCCTCAGGGTGCTCCAGTATTCTCCTACAGTCCAAAAATGTGCAGGTTAGGGTGGATTGGCCATGCTAAATTGCCCATAGTGACCAGGGATGTGCAGGCTGGGTGAATTAGCCATGCAAAATGCAGGGTTACAGGGATATGGTAGGGGTGGATCTGAGTGGGATGCTCTGCAGAGGGTTGATGTGGACTGGATGGGCTGAATGGCCTGTTACAACATTGAAGAGATTCTGTGGTGATTGGGATGCTTTCTGGAGGGTTAGTATGGACTGAGTGACCTGCTTCCACACTGTGGGGATTCTATGAATATGGTCTCCAGTGCACCATTTGCTCCATTAATAGCCATGCTTTCACCAGCTAAGGTCTCAGAGTTGAAATTCTGCCCTGTCCTCCTTTAGGACATTTCTTTGCTCACCCTTTCTAGGTTGGCACCCCAAAAACTCTACCATGATCTGCACCAGTTCAAACACTGCCTACCAACCCCAATTTCCAGTTCCCATTTCCCATCTTCAGACTCATACCCAGCCTCAGACTGTACCCATAAGACCATAAGATGTAGGAGCAGAAATAAGCCATTTGGCCGATCAACTCTGCTCTGTCATTCAATGAGATCATGGCTGATCTCATAATCCTTGACTCCACTTTCCTGCCTTTTGCTAGTAACCCTTTATTCCCTTTCGTGTTTAAATATCTATCTGTCTCAGCCTTGAATGTACTTATAACCTAGCCTCAACAGTCCTCTGCAATAAAGTATTTCACAGATTCATAACGTTCTGAGAGAAAGAATTCCTCCTCATTTCTGTCTTAAATGTGCAACCCCTTATTTTGAGATGATGCCGTCTGGTCCTAAATTTTCCCACAAGGGAAAACAACCTCTCCACATCTACCCTGCCAAATCCCCTAAAAATCTTGTATGTCTTTATGAGGTCATCTCTCATTCATCTATCTTCCAATAAGTACAGACCCAACCTATTTAACCTATCCACATAAGAGAGTATTTACATACCTGGTATCAGCCTGGGGAACCTTCTCTGGACTGTCTTCAATGCCCATGTATCTGTCTTCAGATAAGGGGCCCAAAACTGTTCAGTGTTTCAAATGTGGTGTGACTAGCACCTTGTATAGTTTTAGCAAAACCTCCCCACTTCTATCCTCCATTCCCTTTGAAATAAAGGCCACCATTCTATTTGCCTTCCCTATTACCCACTGAACTTGGATCCTAGCATTTTGTAAGTTATGCATGGGGACTCCCAAATACCTCTGTGCTGTAGCTTTCTGCAGGCTTTCTCCATTTAAGTAATATTCAGCTCCTCTATTTTTCTTGCCAAAGTGCTTACCTTCACATTTTCCTATGTTATATTCCAACAGCCAACTTCTTTGTCCACTTGCTTAACCTGTCCATTTCTCTCTGTAAACTTTGAGTCATCCTCAGCACTTGCGTTTACATCTATTTTTGTTTCATCTGCAAACCTGGCTATTGCACCTATCAAACATCTTCTGAAAATTCAAATACATGACATCCACTCCTTCCCCTTTCTCTACCCTGCTTGTCACCTCTTCAAAGAATTCAGGCTGTACCCAGTGCCCAGTCACAGCACTGCCTTGGTCACTCCCAAATGTGACCATGATAGATGCGGTTAGCTCACACTCTTCTTTGCTATATCTGTTCCAGCACCACATCTGGGATAGGTTTGCTTCAATTAGCTGCCAGTAACTGTGCTCATTACTGATCTTTGTCTGGATCTATTTTAATTATTTTGCTCTGATTAATTTATACAGCAAAGTTTTAAATTAAACATGAAATGTATTAACAGTCACCATGTGCTGGTGGAAGCTAATTATTCAATAAGACCACTAAGCTACATGTTACAAAGTGAATCTGATAATGAAGGGAATGGAGAATAAACCTGCAGTTTTCACAAATGATTATACGCCATAGTTAATGGGACATATTCAATATCCAGCTATACATAAAATATCAGGTGACTGCTTTATTCGGGTCGTGTAGTGTGGCATTAGATATTTGGGGTGGTGCAGAGTGAGGCCAGGGTGTTAGGAATGGAGCAGAGTGGGGCTAGGGTGTTAGGGATGGAGCAGAGTGGGGTTGAGGTGTCAGGGATGGAGCAGAGTGGAGTTGGGGTGACAGGGTTGGAGCAGAGTGGGGTTTGGTTGCTAGGGATGGAGCAGAGTGAGGTTGGGGTGCTAGGGATGGAGCAGAGTGGGGTCGGGGTATTCGGGATGGAGCAGAGTGGAGTCGAGGTGTTTGGGGTGGTATACAGTGAGGTCAGCATGTTTGAGATGGTGTAGAGTGCGGTTGCGGTGGTGCAGAGTGGGGTTGGGGTGTTAGGGATGGAAGAGAGTGGGGTTAGAG
>NC_063354.1:46478714-46494618 GCF_021869965.1 Rhincodon typus | reverse complement strand
CAGAGTGGGGTTGGGGTGTTAGGGATGGAAGAGAGTGGGGTTAGAGTATTACGGATGGAGCAGAGTGGGGTTGGGGTGTTAGGGATGGAGCAGAGTGGGGTCGGGGTGTTAGGGATGGAGCAGAGTGGGGTCGAGGTGTTTGGGGTGGTATAGAGTGAGGTTGGCATGTTTGAGATGATGTAGAGTGCGGTTGGGGTGGTGCAGAGTGGGGTTGGGGTGTTAGGGATGGAGCAGAGTGGGGTTGGGGTGTTAAGGATGGAAGAGAGTGGGGTTGGGGTGTTAGGGATAGAGCAGAGTGGAGTTGGGGTGTTAGGGATGGAGCAGAGTTGGGTTGGGGTGTTAGGGATGGAAGAAAGTGGGGTCGGGGTGTTAGGGATGGAAGAGAGTGTGGTCGGGGTGTTAAGGATGGAAGAGAGTGGGGTCGGGGTGTTAGGGATAGAAGAGAGTGGGGTCAGTGTGTTAGGGATGGAAGAGAGTGGCGTCGGGGTGTTAAGGATAGAAGAGAGTGGGGTCGGGCTGTTAGGGATGGAGCAGAGTGGGGTTGGGGTGTTAGGGAAGGGAGACAGTGGTGTTGGGGTGTTAGGAATGGAGCAGTGTGGGGTCGGGGTGTTAGGGATGGAAGAGAGTGGGGTTCGGGTGTTAGGGATGGAGCAGAGTGTGGTTGGGGTGTTAGGGATGGAAGAGAGTGGGGTTGGGGTGTTAAGGATGGAAGAGAGTGGGGTTGGGGTGTTAGGGATAGAGCAGAGTGGAGTTGGGGTGTTAGGGATGGAGCAGAGTTGGGTTGGGGTGTTAGGGATGGAAGAAAGTGGGGTCGGGGTGTTAGGGATGGAAGAGAGTGTGGTCGGGGTGTTAAGGATGGAAGAGAGTGGGGTCGGGGTGTTAAGGATGGAAGAGAGTGGGGTCGGGGTGTTAGGGATGGAAGTGAGTGGAGTTGAGGTGTTTGAGGTGGTGCACAGTTGGGTATTGGCTGTGGTAGTTTATGTGGTTGTTTATGACAAGTCACCTTGTCCCACACTTTGAGTGCCCCAAGCATACACAACCGGTCTCTGTGTCCCTATCTCTCTCTGTCTCTCTCTCTCTTTAAGTCCACCTTTGTGAACTTTGTAAAATTAAAATTTCTACTTAAGTTTCATGAAAAGGTATATATTTGTCGTTGTTGTTGTCATTGTCAGAGCTCATCCTAGTTGCCCTCGAGAAGGTGATGGTGAGCTGCCTTCTTGAACCGCTGCAGTCCACCTGCTGTAGGTAGACCCACAACGCCCTTAGGGAGGGAATTTCAAATTTTGACGCAGCGAGACTGAAGGAACAGTGGTAGATTTCCAAGTCAGGATAGTGAGTGGTTTGGAGGGGAACTTGTAGGTGGTGGTGTTCCCATGTATCCAGGATAAAGCAACCCTATTGACTAGCACCATTCAACATTCAATCCCTCCATCACTGACACACAGTGGTAGCAAGCATACCATCCACACCATCTTCTCAAGCGGCAAATAGGGACAGATATTAAATATCCAGCAACACCTTCGTCCATGAATGAATAAATTTAAACAATAGCCTTGCAGGCCCTTTCTGTATCTTGTCTGACTGCACCATCTCTCTCTTCATGCCTGTGCCCACACTGCCCACATCTGATAGACAGATCCCCAGGACCAGCCCTCCCCCAGGTAAAAGGCTTTTGCTGCAGCTCCCAGACACACACACCTTCTTAAATTCCTTCCTCATCCTCCAAACACATCATGAACCTATCAGCAGCTGGCACGGGAGAGAACCAGCCTATGATTGGACGAACTGCTCCTCCAAGATTCAAGCAACAGTTCTCCTATTGGTGGGTCCTGTGTTTGAATTTCGCTGGAGCCAGTTCATCCAGTGGCCCATGAAAGTTCAGTTCCAGTGCACCCAGCAATGTGTGCCACTATCTGTCAGGGCTTTCTTTTAAGTTCAAAAATATATCTTATTCATAAACAATACCATAAAATGTATACTTAGTCACAAATGCAGTTGGGTTCTGACGGTAGCCTATCCTGGAAACAAATATTGAAGTTTGACTCTATCCGAACAAACCTAAAACATCTCTGATGCATACAAAACTATGTTTATGTGCATTTGAGGCACTAGCAGAGTCTGATAACTGAATGGACCCCACGTCTGTCAGGGGTGGAGGGAGTGAATGTTGAAGCTATTGTATTGGGCTTGATGATGTCAAGCTTCTTGAAGCTGCACGTAACCAAGCGTGCTGAGTTTGTGTGAGTGTGAGATGGATATTTAGTGAGGTGCAGTAATTGTTGCATTGTTGAATGTTATTACAAGGGCACCCGTTCTGATTCCCCATATGGGAACATAATCGAGGGTAGTGAGTCCACAACTGTGTTCCATTCTCCTGGTGGGCAGGACCTGTTCCGTGGCACAACAATTCTAAGGCTAGCCCCTACAGTATCGTTAGGAATTGTTGGTTGATGGAACTGACAGACTCTTTCTGGACCTCTCTTGCTCTCGTGGCTTTGGATTAGATAATTGCTCATTCAGCCCAGTATCAAGGTGGAATGAAAAGGTCAAAAAGGCCATCTGAGGTCAGCTCATACCTAAACAGGATCACTTAAATTTTAATTCGGTTAAGATTTTGCACAAATCTGGAAGCATAAGGCTGTTATCAGTAGTGTGACAGTTGGATTGCAACAAAAAAACTCAGCTAGTTCACCAGGTGTTCTTTGAAGGTAGAAACGTGTCATTATTCCCTGGTCTGGCCTATATGTGACTCCTATCCTGGTGTTGACTTTTACTGATCTGAATATATAGAATTTAAAATAATTCCTGAACTCACTGTTGCTGACTTGTCCTGGTAACAGACACTGGTTTTCCTGGATCTGTAGCCTTACAGAGAAAAGGCCTAAGGCCAGGAGGCTCAGGCACACCTGTATTCTCACTGTTATAACAGCACACCTGTTTGTGAGGATCTAGCAGGACTGGAGCATTAAGAAAAGTGAAACCTTCAAACAAGTCAAATAACCATTTGCCAGAACAGCAACCAGAACTTGAATTCCAGGTGCTATATGAATGCCGTAAATTGTCCAAAAACACCCTTGAGAGTATTATTGAACAAAATTTGAGACCGACCTACACAGGAACGTCGAACTGAAAGTTTGGTCAAAGCTGGTTTTAAACTGCATCTCGAAGGAGGAAAGGATTGGAGAAAGAGAGAGAGGTTTCATGAGGGAAATGCAGAGTTTTGGGACAGCAGCGCTAGTGTTGCAAGTGTGCAGCAATCTCAGATGAGGCATTAAACTGAGGCTGTATTTGCCCCTTGGACTGATGTGAAAGATTTGATTTCATTTATTATTATCACATACCGAGGTACAGTGCAAACTGAGAGAACGCAGTGTGGAGCTGGAGGAACACAGCGGGCCAGGCAGCATCAGTGGAGCAGGAAAGCTGACATTTTGGGTCGGGACACTTATTCAGAAAAACAGTGAAAACTATTGTTTTTCGTGCTAAGCAAATCATACCTTACATAAGTACATCAGGGTAATGGAACAGAATATGTGCAGAATATAAGGTTTCAACTACAGAGAAGGAACAGAGAAGGATCAACCCTAATATATGTGAGGTCTATTCATTAGTTTGATAACAGCGGGAAAGAAGCTGTTCTTAAATCTATTAGATCTGTTGTCAAACTTTTGTATCTTCTGCCCAGAGGAAAAGGATGGAAGAGAGTACACCCAGGGAGGGAGGGGTCTTTGATTATGTTGACTGCTTTCCCGAGGGAGTGTGGGTGGAGACAGTAGAAGGAAGGCTGGTTTCATGATGGACTGGGCTGAATCCCCAGGGCTTTGTCTCAGTATTTATCCCTTAATGTCACAAAAACAGATTATCAGTGTGATAATGATCAAATAGCTGTGGGAGTTTGCTATGCATAAGATGACTGTTGTATTCCCTGCATTACAAGAGTGACAACAGCTGAGATACACTTCAATTGCTGTAAGGTGCTGTGAGATGTCTGATGGTGGTGAAAGGTGCTATAATACTGCAAATCCTTTCCTTTTTATAATATGAACCAGTGAGGGGAGAGCTCTTCTACATTTCCTACACAGAAAGTTCCAGTTTCAGATTGTCACCCCATCCCACTATAATTCTGTGATCAAACCACAGGATGGTCAGTACCTAGAGCTCCCTTTATGGTCAGCCCATGTCCCACCGGATTTTTATTCTGACTTCTTGTAGTTGTATTCCTGGCTCATGCCTTGTGCTATCAATGTCCTGGCCAATATCTACCCCACGACCAACATCCATAAAACAGGTAATCCCAACATTGTCACATTGCTATTTATGGGAGGTTAACGTGTACAAAAATATCGTAATGTGAAAAATGCAGGAACAAGTGACTATATTTCTGAAATACTTTCTTGGTTGTAAAGTGCTTTGGGATTTCTTGAGGCCATGTCAGATGCAAAAGAAATGCAATACTATTCTTTTTTCTTTCCTTTGCCCCTTTGGTCTGCTTTCCTTTATTTCAAGGTGTTGGTTAATTTTTTGTTTCTTTTCCAAATCTTCTTGTGTTAATCTCAATGGACAGGGTAGCAATTATAATGTAATGAGCACTCCTCCCCTTCTTAAAAGAGCCCCACTAATAAACTGTGCCAAAAAAAGACCTAAAGGTTAAATCTTAAAGGAAACCGGATCAAAGTAAAACTCGATTCTGGTTGTTAAAGTGCTGCAGGGCCTCACCATCCCCATGGAAGTAGAGAGCCTTGAGTGTAACAGTGGACAGTGTGCTCTGTCCCCAGGGAGCCCCATGTATGGACATGAGGAACAGAGGCAGGCAAAAGCCCTAGCTGACCACTTGCTGCCTGGACCTGTTGATGGCCGCACTGTCTAGGCCCGGGAGCTGTCATATGCAGAGAGCTTCTGACCTGCCCATTCCCTTTCCCAGCTGAGTAGGATTGAAGCGAAGCCAAGGATCCCCTTCAAGTGAAAGAGGGACTACCACCTCCCATACTGCTCATGGCCTTGAGACACCAATGTGCCTGTTACCTAAATATCTATTAGCTCTGTGTTCCATGGACACTCTCACTGAATACAGGTCACCAACCTCACTGGGTTCCCTTTTCAGCTATTACCTGGCATGCGCTAAGTGTTGTAACTTGTTTGAAATCAGTAACAAAGAGTTGGAAATTGGTTTTAAAAAATACTAAATATATCAGTTCACCTTTGTGTCAGAAGTGGTCAGGGGTATTGTGACCTACGAGTCAATACTTGGCAACACTGGTGCCTGGAATCGATTGACTCCAGATGGGATTGATAGTGAAGGTGTATGAGTGAAGTGGTTTGTAATGGCTCTGTTCTATTCTGGCAGTGAGTCAAGTGGAAGTTGCAATGTGATAGTGAGCTTGTTTCACTATCCAGTCACTCACCTTGAGACACAGTCACTGGTTAAAGTTCTTACAACATCTATTTTTAATAGATTCACACCAACCTTCATTCTCTCTTCTCTCCTGTTTCCCTGGGTTAACCATTTCTGTGCGACGGGAATCCCCATGGAAACAGTTTGGATGATGCGTATTGTCAGTCAGGGACCCCATTTCCAAGTTGGGCTCAATCTCATTGGGCTTCATTGATGCTCCATGTCCCCAGTCCTTAACCTCTCCCCAATTCCTACCCTTTCCCCACCCTCTCCCCAGTCACCAAGCTCTCCGCATTCCCCACCCTCTCTCCAAACCCCACTGTCACCCCATTCCCCAACCCCTCCCCGTTCAACACCCTCTCCCCCCTCCCAAACCCCACCCTCTCTCCAATCCCGACCCTCTCCCTTCTCCCCACCCTCTCCCAATTTTCTCAATCAATCCCATCATCTTTCTGTTCTCCCTGCCCTGTCACTCTTCCACTCTATTGCCACTTTCACATTCTGTTTATTCTCTCTTTGCCCCATCCCTACACTCTCCACTCTCCTCACCTACTATCACCTTCCCTCTCCAGCCCCTGGACCACTGTCCCACCACTAACCTGGAAAGGTTCTTAGAGCTGTTCCTCTGTTCCTTCTAGGCTGTGTCTAGTTGGTGTGTTTTGTGCCAATCCTTCCCTAATCCTCATTGTGTCTCAGTGCTGGCAGGTTCCAGCTGTACTTCTGTATCACCTCAGGACCTACCCTTCGAGGGCCATTTGGCAACTACCTACAGCTGGTGAACAGCCTACTGTATGGGCAGTGCCTGTCAAATACTCAGGGGTCCCAGGAAGAATGAGGTGCAGTCTCCTGAGCAGCTGGAGGAGATCAGAAAATGATTTCCTTTGTTTAGATTAGTTTCGCAAATGGGGGTGAGCAGGTAGTTCAACTGTGAGAGCCCTCATTATTGAGCAAAGTCCTATTGCAGTCTCCCCTCTCCAAGTTGCTTGCAACAATTGTTGAAAAGAGACTGAGGAGCTGGTGTTCCTCCAGGCAAGTAGGACACTAGAGGGTAGGCTCTTTTGTTTCTCAGTTGAGACAGATTGTGTGATAGTGGAAAGAGGCCCCAGTCTGGTTTATCAGATTCTCAAACAGAACTGTCTCATCCAGTCCCACCTCCTGGCTTACTCTTTGTTTCTCTTTGCTATAGTGTCTGCAGGTTGTGCTCAGTCCTCATTGAGGCTGTGGGGATCCATCCCTACATCGGGTCATTTGTTCACTTCCTGCACTCAGTATTAATGGTTAACCATGTGTTGTGCCCCTGTGGTCATGTATGGGCCAGGTCTGGTTGGAGAATTCCCTTCCCTAAAAGCTATTGGTCCGTTGATCAGGTTTCTACAATAAACCAATAGACGTATGGTCACTTCACTAGTGATCAAATACTTGGATTTATTCAGTTCTGGGCACTAGGAGAGAAAGCAGGAATGGAGAAAAGGAACGGGAAAAGTTCACCAGAATAGAACCAGCGAGAGAGCAAAGAAAGGTTTGAAAAATGAATAATCTTTTTCATTGCAACTTAGAAGATCAAGTGAGAAATGGAGGGGTCTAGGGGCTGGAGAAGGTTACAGGGCTCATAAATTCTGAGAGATATAGTGCACGGAGAAAGACCCTTTGGCCCATCAAGTATGTGCCAGTCAAAACAAGCATTTAACTTGGCCCAAAGCCTTGTATGCCTTGGCATCACTAACATACATCTAAATGCTTCTTAAATGTTTATAAGGGTTTCTGCCTCTACCACCCTTACAGGCAGTGAGTTCCAGATTCCCACCTTCCTATGAGTGAAATTGTTTTTCCTCACATCTCCTCTAAACTTCCTGTCCCTTACCTTAAATCTTCACCCCCAGTCACTGATCCCTCCTCCAAGGAAAAAGTCTCTTTCTGTCTACCCTATCTATGGTCCTCATAATTTTATACATCTCAATCATTTTCCCCTTCATTCTCCTCTGCTCTAAGGAAAACAACCCCCGTCTGTCCAATCTCTCTTCATAATTGAAACTCCCCAGCCCAAGCAGTGTCCTGGTAAATCTCGTCTGCCCCAGAGCCAGTGCTATCATATCCTTCCTATAACCTTCATAGCCCTAACCCTGACTTTAACCCAGATTCCAGAACTGCACACAACACTCTAGCTGTGGCCTAACCAATGTTTTATACAGTTCAAGTATAACCTCCTTGCTCTTAAACTCAATGAGTCAGCTTGTAAAGACAAGTATACCATATGCCTTCTTTACCACATTACCTGTTTGGCCTGATACCTTAAGCAACTAATGTACATGAAGGGTGCTACCATTTATCATATATTCCCTTGGCTTGTTTGTCCTGCCCAAGTGTATTATCTCACATTTATCCACACTGAATTCCATTTGCCACATATCAGCCCATCGAAGATGAGGTACAAGGAAGGGTGTAGGGACTGGAGAAGGTTACAGAGATAGAAGGTTTGTCAGGGCTGGATGAGGTTACAGAGATAGCGACAGGGGTGTATGGAACGGAGGAGGTGACCGAGATAGGAGGAGTGCAGGGGCTGGAAGAGGTTACAGAGGTAGGGAGGGGTACAGGGTACTGGAGGTGGTTGTAGAGATTGGGAGACATATAGGGTCTGAAGGAGATTACAAAAATTGGTAGGGGTGAAGGGGGCTGAAGGAGGTTACAGCGATAGAGAAGTGTGTAGGGTCTGGAGGAGGTTAGAAGAAATAGGAAGGGGTGTAGGTTGGAGACATTTTCTGTCGTTCAGTTATTTTTGAAAGTCATGTAGAGACACTTCTCTCTAGAGTACTGTTTGCTTGTTGAAGCTGTCCTGTAGGTCACTGATGTTACTGGAATGAACAATATATTGGAATGCAAATGACTTCCATGACCTCAGTCCCGGATGTACATATACAGAGAAAGTTTGTATTTATTAAGCTCTTTTCACACCCCAGAACACCCAAAACATTTTATAGCCAACGAAATGTTAGTGAGTTGCAATCTCTGGTGTGATGCAGCAATCCATTTATGCATAGCAAGATCCCACAAACGGCAATGGGATAATGGACAAGGATATCTGTTTCAACAAATGTTGTTACATTTAGCAAGAGTGAAGGATAACTGTCCCATTCTTCCTCCAATCATACTGTGGGCTACTTAAGCCACAGCTTAATGTGTCATTTGGAAGACAGCACCTTGAATACTGCAGTAACCCCTCATTACTGAGCGCAAGAGTAAGCTTGGTTCATTTACTCCAATCTCTGATGTTGGTCTTCAATGCACTGCATTTCTGACACGGGGCTGGAGTATGGGGTATTGCCCCACAGTCAAGATGACAGCGGAGAGAGCCAGGGAAGTAAGGACAGAAACTTCTTTCAAGCTGTTCCGCTGACTTAGTCTCAAGTGAGAAACATTTACTCTCAGCTGTAAGGAAATTCATTATACTTCCCTTTTGGAATTGGTTGTACAATATAAACCAATGCCTTAGTGGGATCTCCTTGAATACAGTCACTGTTACCAGAAGCTGTAAAGGAATCTTTAGGCCTAGAGGGTCAGCTCCCAAACTTTGCTGGATCTCTTGTGTTAAAATGGCCTGTTGATTTAACCATTTCATGTTCTATTGCCAAGCTCTTTCTTTAAGGAATATTCTAATTAGACTTTACACACACACTGTAGGTCATGTTAATTGGAGATTCTGGCGTGGGCAAGACCTGCTTCCTAGTCCAGTTCAAAGATCGTGCTTTTTTAGCAGGAAACTTCATCGCCACAGTCGGGATAGACTTCAGGGTGAGATACTGCTCTGAGTTTTCTGTTTATTTGATTTATACATTTCCACAGAGGGAATTTCCAGATACCTCCTGAACTACTGAGAGGACACTGGATTACAGTAGGTTTGGTATCTTGACGGATTGGGAAAGAGGCCTTGGGTGGAAGTAAGTTCAGTGGAGACCAAATAAGATTTCCCTGATAAAGCAGGACTCCCTCCCTTGTCTTGCCTGTAAGAGGGCTCTGAATGGTGCATGCTCATCTCCAAAGGGAGCTCTTTCTGCCCAGACTTGTGAATGAAGAATAGACACTCTGGCTTTAATATACAAAAGCGATCTAAAGTAGTACCCACAGTGCTGAAGGGCTCCATAATCTGGGCCATACTAATCCATGGAGGTTTTTAAATTGGATTTTCAGCTCAGAAACAGTTAGTTATCAGGGGCTTGTTCTTAGGTTTTGTTTTTACGAGATATACTCAGTAGATAGACACAGTCTGCTGAGTACAAGTGCCACATATACATTGCCAGTCCAATAAAGCCTCGGAACATGTGTTACTGTAGCTTATCCCAGTTGTCTCAGTTATACGCTTTTGAGCTTCTTGCCTTTATTTGAACCAATTGACCTGTAACAAAGCTTCATAACATCTTCCACAAAAATAAAACCTTCGCCACAAATGATCATTGAGTCACTGCAAATGGAAAGTCTGAGATGTTGAATAGTTGCCAAGACTCCCATGACAGGGAGTCCCATCTACCCTGCAGTGACCATATCTGACAAGCTATGTACATTATGATCATTTACAAGCTTCTCAATTGCCCTGTCTCAGTGTGACTGGGACAGAGATGCTGTTCTCACACAGCCAGTTTGGTAATGGAATAGGATCACTGAGAGTAACTTACCAGTGGGGGTATTCAGAAGGGACTTCAAATTCCCTCAAGACCTGTAATTTACACTGTTATATTTAAATCTATCCCACGGGGTCTGAGCTTTGGGTCACTGGTCATATCACTCCTAAACCACTGGCCTTCCCAATATCTGTAAACCTTCTCCAACCATGAACTCTCACTTCATTTCCATAAGCTATAGGAGCAGAATTAGGCCATTCAGCCCATTGAGCCTCCTTTGCCATTTGATCATGGCTGATATATTTCTCAAGCCCATTCTTCTGACTTCTTCCCAGAGCCCTTGATCTCCATATCCCCTCTCCAGACCTCTCAGTACTCTGTAAGTTTCAATGAGATCCTCACTCATCTTTCTAAACTCAATCGAGTACAGACCCAGAGTCCTCACCTGCTCCTCATTGCACATACCCTTCATTCTTGGGATCATCCTTGTAAACTTCCTCTGGAACCCCTCCAAGGCCAACACATCCTTCCTTAGACACGGGGCCCAAAACTGCTGACAGTATTCTAAATGTGGTCTCACAAGAGCCTTATACAACTTCAGGAGTACATTCCTGCTCATGTATTCTAGCCCTCTTGAAATGAATGCCTGCATCGCATTTGCTTCCCTAACTGCCATCTGAACCTGCATGTTAACTGTAAGAGAATCCTAACTTAGGACTCTCAAGGCCCTGTGCGCTTCAGATTTCCGAAGCCTTTCCCCATTTAGTCTATTCCTCTGCTCCTCCTACCAAAGTACATTATCTCATACATTCTTACATTCTTATATTGCACTTCTTTGCCCACTCTCCTAGCCTGTTCAAGTCCTTCTGCAGCCTCCCGACTTCCTCGACAGTACCACCTGTCTCTGTAATGAATCCAGCCTCTCTTCACTGCACTGTTTGCTTCAATTTGCTTTGGAATTCCCTTCCAAAATCCCTCTGATGCACTCTCCCTCTTTAGGACCCTTCTTGTAAAATCATCCTTTTTGATTGCCCCCCTCCTAATTTGCCCTTCCTTGGCTCAGTGCTGGTTTTGTTGAGGCGGAACTTACTTTGAGGTGGTACGGGCAGAAACCCTCTTAACGTTTAAGAAGTATTTCGATACACACTTCAATACCAAGACGCACAAGCCTATAGGCCAAGAACTGGAAAATGGAGTTTGAATATATAAATGGTTGTTTTTGACCGGCATGTCAAAAGGCCTTTCTCTGTGCTGTATGACTCAATGGCTCTTTGGACATTTGAACCAAAGATTATTGTTGCAACAGTGGGAGCCACTACCATTGAATCTTCTAGTTTTGAATTTCTCGAGAGAGCTGAGTTGCTGGCTTTACAAATAAAAACCAAAAGAACTGCGGATGCTGTGAATCAGGAGCAAAAACAGAAGTTGCTGGAAAAGCTCAGCAGGTCTCTGTGAAGAAAAAATCAGAGTTAGTCTTTCAGGTCCAGGGACCCTTCCTCAGAACGGGTTCCTCAGTTCTGAGGAAGGATCACCGGACCCGAAACATTAACTCTGATTTTTTTCTTCACAGACACCTGCTGAGCTTTTCCAGCAACTTCTGTTTTTGTTTTTGGCTTTGCAAGTCTGAATCTCTCAGTGGCTGAGCTCAGTAACGGGAGGGGAGAAGCCTCTCCAGCATCTCCCCGCCTAACCCCTGTTGGGTCAAGTGACAGGAAACCATAAAGAAAATGAGCTGTAGTCAGTTTGAAACTGTTGACTCACTTATTGCAGAGGCCATAGCCTGCTGTTCACAGGGCCCCCACACTAACACAGGAAAAACAAACCCAAACCGTACGTGGTAATTCACCCACCAACAGACAGTGCCCATCAAAAGATGCCCGCTATGCTGTCAGCCAGTGTATTATCAGTGGTACAGCTGGAAGTGAATTGGCAATTTACTGTGGTATGTTCATCAAGGTCGCCAGAGCAACATCAACTCACAATTAAATAACAGCATCAACATAGAATACAAAGTCCCAAAGTACTTGACAGAAGTGTAACCAGATAAGAATACACACCAGGCAAAGAAGAAGCTATTGTGAGGGATAGAACATAGAACAGTACAGCACAGTACAGGCCCTTCGGCCCATGATGTTGTGCCAAACTTTTACCCTAATCCTGAGGTCTATCTAACCTCCACCCCTACCTTATACTATCATCCATATGCCTATCTAGTAGCCGCTTAAATGCCCCTAATGAGGCCGACTCCACTACCCTCCCCGGCAATGCATTCCACGCCCCTACCACTCTCTGAGTAAAGAACCTACCTCTGACATCTCCCCTGTATCTACCTCCACTCACTTTAAAACTATGCCCCCTCGTAATAGCTACCTCCACCCTAGGAAAAAGTCTCTGTCTGTCTACTCTATCTATACCTCTGATCATTTTGTACACCTCTATCAAGTCACCTCTCATCCTTCGTCATTCTAAAGAGAAAAGCCCTAGCTCTCTCAACCTTTCCTTGTAAGACCTTCCTTCCATTCCAGGCAACATCCTGGTAAATCTCCTCTGCACCTTTTCCAACGGCTCCACATCTTTCCTCTAATGAGGCGACCAGAACTGCACACAATACTCCAGATGTGGCCGAACCAGGCTTTTGTATAGCTGGAGCATAACTTCACGGCTCTTGAACTCAATCCCTCTATTAATGAAAGCTAACACACCATATGCCTTCTTAACAACGCTATCCACCTGGGTGGCAGCTTTCAGGGAACTGTGAACATGAACCCCAAGATCCCTGTGCTCCTCCACACTGCCAAGGATCTTTCCGTTAACCCTGTATTCTGCTTTCAAGTTTGTCCTTCTAAAATGAATCACCTCACACTTTTCGGGGTTAAACTCCATCTGCCATTTCTCAGCCCAGTTCTGCATCCTATCAATGTCCCTTTGTAACCTAGAACAGCCCACTGCACTCTCGACAATGTGACCCATCTTCGTATCGTCCGCGAACTTGCTAACCCACCCTTCCACTCCTTCATCCAAATCATTTACAAAAATCACAAATAGAAGAGGACCCAGGACAGATCCTTGTGGTACACCACTCGTAACTGAGCACCATGTTGAATATTTTCCGTCCACTACCACCCTTTGTCTTCGAAGGGTCAGCCAATTCTGAATCTAATCTGCCACATTTCCCCCTTCTCCCATGCCTCCTTACTTTCTGCATGAGCCTACCATGGGGAACCTTATCAAACGCCTTACTTAAATCCATGTATACCACATCCACTGCTCTACCTTCATTCACGTGTTTGGTCACCTCTTCAAAGAATTCATTAAGGTTTGTGAGGCATGATCTACCCCTCACAAAATCCATGCTGACTATCACGAATCAAACTGTGCCTTTCCAAGTGATCATAAATCCTATCTCTCAGAGCCCTTTCCAATAATTTGCCCACCACTGATGTAAGACTAACTGGCTTGTAATTTCCAGGGTTATCCCTATTCCCTTTTTGGAACAAGGGAATGACGTTTGCCTCTCTCCAATCTTCCGGCACTGTACCCGTGGACAGTGAGAACGCACTGGACAAAATCCACTCCATCTAAACTATTACAACTAAAATGTTTCCAATCAATATTTGGAAAGTTGAAGTCACCCATGACTACAACCCTGTGACTTCTGCACCTTTCCAGTATCTGCCTCCCAATCCACTCCTCCACTTCTCTGCAACTATTAGGGGGTCTGTAAAAAAACCCCAACAAAGTGACTGCTCCTTTCTTGTTCTGGACCTCAACCCAAACTGAGTCTGTCGACATATCATTCTCGAACTGCCTGTCAGTAGCTGCTATACTAGTCCTGACTAGCAATGCCACTCCCCCGCCTCTTTTTCCACTCTCCCTATTTCTTTTAAAGCATCTAAATCCCAGAACTTCCAACAACCATTCCTGTCCCTGAGTTACCCAAGTTTCTGTAATGGCCACAACATCGTAGTTCCAAGTACCAACCCATGCTCTAAGTTCATCCGCCTTATTTCTGATACTTCCAGTATTGAAGTATACACACCTCAAACCATCCCTGTGTCCACAATTACGCTCCATCGACCGCATTTCTTTATAAACAACCATGGTTGCAGGCTTGGTCAGAGAGTTAAAGGAGCAGTTTAAAAAAGGTGGAGTTACTTTGGTAAAGAATTTGTTACCTCAGGGCCTGGACCAACGTAAGTGCCTGTATTGCAGTGAAATGATTCATGTCACTTCGTGAGAACTCTATTAATCAATCATTGAGATCGAGCCACTTCAGGAGATGTTTGGGCAGGTGGATGAGGTAGATGTTAAAGCATGTGTTGAAGGAAGAGAGAGAGGAGGAATTGTGTAGATAGGACCTCCTGGTCTTGATGTCTTGGCAGCTGCAGGCGTGGTGATCAGTGATATGGCAAATAAAGACAGGGATTTGACTGGATGGATCTTATTTCTCCTGCTTCTTGTGAGGGGTCTTGTCCCATTGACCACAAACTCTGACAGGAAACACTGAATGACACCATTGGCTGTGATCCCAGAATAATTTATGAAATAGTAACCCAAGGAATGTTGATATATGTTCAGGAAGGGTTAATGCATGGCAGTGAGTGGTTTAATTGTTCTCACTTTGAAGTTAAAAGTGGAACAAAGGGAATGGAGGTAAAGGAAAGGCAGAGTGGGAGAGAAACTGAAGCTGTGGTAATGCTTGAATTTTCACATTTCCCAAATTGAGACTCTGACACCATTGCTCATGAGGATGACTAACTTTGCACTTGCCATTGTATTGACAGGGAGATACAACTGACCCAATTCTATTCATAGAGGTTACAATTCCTCTGTCTGTGGTGTGAAGCCTCTAATCCAGCAGTCCCCAGCTACACAACATCATCAATGCAACCATTCATCGGTGAACAGGATCACTCAGTTTGATCTTGTCACTTTGCTGCTTGTCTCAGTTTTAACAAGATGTTTATCAGATTGAGGTTTATACACAAGATGTATGATGTCACTGGTTGCACAGCCACCACATCCTCTTTGCTGCATGTGTGTTTCTACTGAGAACACTTGATCATGGGGAACATTCAATGGGGTGAATGTCCACTCAACCTGCCTTCCCATTAAGACCCATATACACTTAGCAGGGTTGTACAGCCTCGTGAATACTTTCTCGCCTTTCTCTACCTTGAACCCAAGCCTAACCTGACTGCATCTGCATGTCCGTGTGCTCACTCTACATCATCATTTGCTTTCCTATCTGTTCTTTCTTCACTGTATACAGAAAGGTGAAAGGTTAAAAGAACAGAGAGAAAGATTGCGATACATGCTGGCAAAACCCTAGAGTAGTATCCCTCCAAATACTTAAGCACTTTTACAGTGCTGGAGCTCGATCTGATCTGATCTGGGGCAATAATACTTTCCCAACCTCAGCCCTGAACTTTCCATTTCCTATTTTCTGCTAGTGCTCCTCTGCCCTACAAGACTACTGCCCCAGACCTCAGTGCTTCTATTTGAAACTGTTGGACGTGACTTTCTTGGAAAATCTCGGTGAATACACTCAGACAGAATGAATTCCAACTAGATACTATCGTTCAGCCTCCAACTGTTCCTCAGGTGCTGGCTCATTTGGTGAAGGTGACATTTAAATGTGGCACAGTCTGCTCCAGACACATTGGCTCTGGAGTGGAACAGTCTGTAATTGTGAAGCTCGTCCATGTGCAGTGGAGACTGAACCCTTGTCCTCCAGATAGTCTGCTACTTTAAAGATGTAAATTTCCTTTGTGTTACAACACAATTATTTAAAATAACAAGGTGTAGAGCTGGATGAACACAGCAGGCCAAGCAGCATCAGAAGAGCAGGAAGGCTGACGTTTCGGGTCTGGACCCTTCTTCAGAACTTTCTGAAGAAGGG
>NC_063354.1:46402345-46473714 GCF_021869965.1 Rhincodon typus | reverse complement strand
AAACGTCAGCTTTCCTGCTCCTCTGATGCTGTCTGGCCTGCTGTGTTCATCCAGCTCTACACCTTGTTATCTCATAGTACTCCAGCTCTGTTTTGACTAGTGCCTTATATATTTTAACAGAACCTCGCCATTTTCAAACTCTATTCCCTTTGAAATAAAGTGTAGTGATTGTAACAAGGTCAGCCAGGCAGATCTCACAGAATATGAGTTCACTGATTGGGGCTGTTAACTTGGTCCAATCAGTGAGCTCTGGCTGACAGGTAAATAAAGGGTGATTTGGTGACGGGTTACTGGCCTCTGTGGAGCTATTTCACAAACAGTAACGTTCCATTTGCCTTCCCTATTACCAGCTGAATTTGTTCACTAGCTTTTTATGATTTGTGGACAAGGACTCCCAAATCTGACTGGTCTGCAGCTTACTGCAGTCTTGCTCCATTTAAATAATATTCAGCTCCTCTATTCTGCCTGCCAAAGTGCATAACCTCACATTTTCCCACATTATATTCCATCTGCCAAGTTTTTGCACCCTCACTTAACCCATCTATATCCCTTTGCAGATTCTGAGTAATCCTCACTACTTTCTACCTATATGTGTGTCTCTGCAAACTTGGTGACAATACATTCATTTTCGTCATCAGTCATTTGTGTATGTTGTAAATAATTGCAGCCCCAGCACTGATCCCTGTGGCACTCCATTAGGTGCAAATTGCAACACTGAAAATGCCCCCTTATGCCAACTCTCTATCTACTATTGCTTCGCCAATTTTCTAGCCAAGCTAATAGACTACCTCCAACACATGTACTCTTAGCTTATTCAATAGCCTAATATGTGGCACCTTAGCAAATGCCTTCTGAAAATCCAAATATATTGCATCCACTGCTTCCTCGTTATCGATCCTATTTGTTACCTCCTCAAACAATTCTAGCAAATTTGTCAGGCATGATTTCCTTTTCGTGAAGCCATACTGGCTCTGCTCAATCATATTACATATTTCATGGAATCCCTACAGTATGGAAACAGGCCATTCGACCCAACAATGCCCCTCTGAAGAGCATCCCACCCACCCATCAGACCCATTCCCCTACCCCTGTATTTCCCATGTCTAACCCACCTAACCTGAACATCCCTGGGCACTATGGACAATTTAGCATGGCCAATCCACCCACCCTGGACATCTTTGGACTGTGGGAGGAAACCCACGCAGACATGGGGAGAATGTGCAAACTCCACACAGACGGTCGCCCGAGGTTGGAATCGAACCTGGGTCTCTGGTGCTGTGAGGCAGCAGTGCTAACCACTGAGCCACCATGCTAAATGCTCTGCTATTACATTCTTTCAAATAGACTCTAACAGTTTCCCAATAACAGGCATCAAGTTAACTGGCCTACAGCTACCTTCCTTTTGTTTCCTTCCCTTTTTAAATAAAGATATAATATGGGCAGCTTTTCAATCCTCTCAGATTTTTCCAGAATCTAAGGATTCCTGGAAGATTACTACCAGAGCATCCACTATCTCTGTAGCTACTTCCTTTACTATCTTAAGATTCGTTCCATCAGCTCCAAGAGACATTTGGTGTTTAGCCCCATTTGTTTTCCTAGTCTCAGCTGAATAAACCAATAGTTCAGCTAAAATACAAAACTATTTCCAAGCCTGGAACAGCAATGGCAGCCTTACCATAGAGAACAAGACTGGCGAAATAATAATGGGGAAGCAGGAAATGTAGAGGAGTTGAATCAGCCTTCACAGTAGAAGACACTAATATCATTCCAAAATTATCAAATATTCAAAGGGTAAAAGGAAGAGAGGAAATAAATTTGATAACTAATGGTAGAGTAAAAGAACTAGCATATTGGGCTAATATAGATCAAACCACTGTGCATAAATATTTATCGATAATTCCCATTCTTGAGTATCTCATATCTGTTAATCTCCTGAAGCTTCTTTATGCAAACAACAGCAATTAGTGTTCCTGCCATTGGATTAGGAGGCCTGGGTTCCAGTAACAGCTGCTCCAGAGCTGTGTAATAACATCTCTGCATAGGTTTATTAGAAAATATCTAAATATATTACATTAGAGCTATTTGCCTCCAATGAAACTCAATTGATACACTACTGGGAGAAGGTCAACTTAACAGGAGTGAAGTTAAATGACTCCATTCCTTGCTGACCCTTTTATTTTTATTGCTTGTTGAGTGAGATGAGATACCAATGGTGGTTATCAGTGTAATGATTGAGCAGCTGGCCCCATGGGATTGACCAGTCCAGCAAGTTATTTCATTGAATTCCTACAGTGTGGAAACAGGCCATTCGGCCCACCAAGTCCACACTGCCCCTCCGAAGAGCATTCCACCCAGACCCATTCCCCTGTAACCTGGCATTTCCTATGTCTAAGCCACCTAACTTACACACCCCTGGATACTATGGGCAATTTAGCATGGCCAACCCACCTAACCTGCACATCTTTGGACTGTGGGAGGAAATGCATGCAGACATGGGGAGAATGTGCAAACTCCACACAGACAGTCACCCAAGGGTGGAATCAAACCCGGGTCCCTGGTGCTGTGAGGCAGTAGTGCTAACCACTGAGCCACTGTGCTGCCCATTATTTAACAAAGACCCACATGGCAGTATTTTGGAAAATCTTTGGTCTATTTCAAATGATGTTGACCCTTCAGAGAGGATGCAGAGGGGATTTACTAGAATGGTATCAGGGTCTTCAGTTACATGGAGAGAGTGGGAGGTTAGGATCATTCACCTTAGAGCAGAGATGGTGAAGTAGAGATTTAATAGGGTATTTCAAAATTATGAAAGGTTTAGATCAAATTTAAAAAAAGGAGAAACTGTTTTCAGTGCCAGGTTGGTCTGTGATCAGAGATTCCAGATTTAAAGTAATTTGCAAAATAACCAGTGATGACATGAGGCAACACATTTTACACAGTTCTTGTGATCTGGAATGTGCTGCCTGAAAGGTGATGGAACCTGATTCAATAGCTTTCAATCAATAGAATTGAATCAGTACTTAAAGAAATAAAATTTACCTGGCCATGGGGAATGAGCAGTGAGTGAGAATAGGTCTGCCGAAGTGCAATGAACAATGAGCCTCAGTGGCCTCCTTTTGCGATGTATAATACTATGATTAAAAATAGGACAACAACTTGGAGGAAGATTTTGCCTTCCCTGTACAAACAAAGCCTCTCCATGTTTAGGATAAGCGACCATTTTACTCTGAGGTCTTAAGTAGTCCCAACGTTGTAATTGGGAAGACACATTTTGCAGATCAGGCGGTGTCTCACAGGAGACAAGACAACAATCGGTGAGGATGAAGAACAGATTACATAATAAACCTCTGGGCTCTAGCACTTGAAGAGGAGGAAGACTTGGAGAAATGAGAGGATATCATTGGTAAGCTGGTACATGAGTGTACATTGAATCTGGAAGGTGTGTTCTGGAGTGAGAATGTCCTTTGACATGCTGTGATAGAGGAAGGTTGTGTGCAGCCCCAGTATGGGCTAGAAGTGAAAGTTCTCCAGCATGACTGCCTTCATTGTGGCACAGTCTGGTTCAATATGTGGCATTGGCAGGGTGTCAGCTCTCCCTTGATTCAAGGATGGTGTCTACTCACAGTTGTGAGTTTCTGTCGTGCAGTGGTCTCAACCCCCGATCTTTGGGCACATGGGACAAGACATCTCACAAGACAGTGGATCGGAGAATGGGATTCACTTGTTTTTCTTCCCTCTTCTGCCTCATCATTCATCTGGTTGACTCAAAATGGGAGGCAGCTTAATGGGCAAGTTCTTGCCATTTTGAACGTGGGTAGCAAATTCTTCACCATCTTGAATGTGAATGTTTTGGTACTTCAAGCAGAGTTTCAGAGTGTCTTTG
Organism: Rhincodon typus; assembly: GCF_021869965.1. Classification (NCBI taxonomy): domain Eukaryota; kingdom Metazoa; phylum Chordata; class Chondrichthyes; order Orectolobiformes; family Rhincodontidae; genus Rhincodon; species Rhincodon typus. The sequence continues at coordinate 46,469,831 of NC_063354.1, read as the reverse complement.
TAGGATTTCTTTGCCCATTATTCTTTTACATCGCTGGCCATTTGAGAGTTGAGAAAACAACACCAGGGAGACACTTTTTAGCCATTTGGACTCAGTATTCAGTCTACCTTGGTTGGTCTTGAGGGAATTTTGCCTGTTTGCATGTAGAGCTGGCTTTAAGAATGATGCCAGCATTTGCTCAACAGTTTTCCCATTGAATCCAGAGGATGTGGTGTTGGTGTTGTTGGTGGAATTTCTGTAGTGTTCTTACATTTCACTGACACAGGGTACAGGACTCACTGTAGTACACAGTGTAATGATGACAACTGCTCCATACACTGCTGTAATGTGCAGGAGGCTGAGCTGGTGCAGCTGATCCAGTATCAGATTCCCTTTTCAATCATAGTCTTTTGGGAGAGGAGGCTGACAAGGTTTGGAAAATGCTCAACATGTTCCAGAGTCTCTCCTTCAACCTATATGGGAGGTGGTGTATTTGACTGACCAGGTCTGGGCTGATATGAGTTTTGCTTTGACAACGTTCAAGAAGAGGCTGAGTCTCTGTTATGCAGATATCAAGAATGACTTGCAAATCTAGTATGAAAATAGTATTGCCAATGAGTCTTTTTGTCAGATCCCTTAAATTATGTGATTCGTCTTTTACATTTGTCAACGAGTAGCACGTACAACACTGAGTTTGTCACCAGCTGCTGCCAGGGCTAGCAGTCCTCTGAGAAGAGTACTCTGGCACATTAGTCAAGTCAGCCCTCATTATACCCACCTCAAGCTGCTCTCTGTCAACTGATTCAGATCTTAAGTAAAACTAGAAGTTGCTTCACACTATCGTTCCCCACAGAGGCTTCTTCTGCTTCCTCTCATTTTATTATTTCCTAAATCTTCTTCCACTTCTAACCAGACTGCTATTTACTCTTATATGCAACTATTTACTTTACATCCTGCACTGAAATTGACCTGCGGTTAGGCTTTATACATGGCCCAATAGTCTGGCTTCCTGTACAGCAGAAATTAGCTGAACATGGAAACTCAATACAAAATGGGAGACTCAAAATGACTATGCTGGAACTGATGTGAAATCTCAGCTCTGAATTATTACCGGTGTCACTGTTAAAGTACGCTCCACACAGCTGAGCAACTGCGGGACTGGCAAAGTGTTCACCTTCAGGCACAGCAGGACAGATCCAGATGTGGTCTCACCAGCACCACTCCCTTCACCCCACTGACGTTCCCACACAATTCAAACTAACACTCCGACAACAATCCCAACCCATCTGAAGGTCATGATATTTCAATCATGTACTGGAAAAACCTGTCCTTTTCCAAAAGTAAACAAACACAATACGTGGAAAATGGTGTGTAGATGTTCCCTAGGCAACAGCAGCTTCATCAAACATTTAGCTTGATATATGTTATTAACTTAAGGTTTATTTTGTCGCCAAACTAGTTGAGCAACTCTAAAGTGCAATGACTTTTGGAAACCAGCCTGACATGCAATGTGCGTTTGAGATGGTTTTCTTTATAGAAGATCTAGCGATGGAAGAGTGACTATTTTACAATGTTGATGAATTATATTGTACAAGTATACAGACTAACTATAATGTATGATTAATAACATGTTGCAACTGACTGGGATCCTACACTGTTTCAGACTTTAACATTTGCACTGTCTCTCAACTCAGTCATGAGGTGATTTTCTGCCAACACTCATCTTTGTGCCTGGGGTTCACTCGGTTGGCTACTCCCCCTGTAGCTTGGGTTGAATTTTTTTATTCATTCACAAGATGTAGGCATCACTGACTGGGCCAGCATTTATTGCCCATCCCTAATTGCCCTGGAGAAGTTGATGGTGAGCTGCCTTCTTGAACCACTGCATTCCTTTGGGTGTAGGGACATCCACATTGCAGTTGAGGAGGGAGTTCCAGGATTTTGGGGATGCTCACTGGTGACTGCACACCATTGGCACCATTGACAATTCTTCAGATACTAAAGCAGTCCACGGCCAAATACCACAGACATCAACAATATCCAGACTGGCAAGCAGCAAGTAATAAATGCCCAATCACAGTGACCATACCCAACAAATGAGAATCTAACCATTACCTTTTGACATTTAGTGGCATTACCATAAGAGCAGGAACAGGAGTAGACCATTTGGCCCCTCAAGCCTCCTCTGCCTTTCAATAAGATCATGGCTGATCAGACATTGCACGCATCCACTTTCCTGTGTTTTTCCCGTACCCCTTGATTCTCCTTCTGATGCAGATTCTGTCAACCTATTACAGCCTTAAATATACACAAGGACTGTGCCTCCATAGCTATATGTGCCAAAGATTTGCAACCTTCTGAGAGAAGAAATTCTTCCTCTTCTTAGTCTTAAATTGGCACCTCTTTATTCTGAGACCATGCCCTCTGGTCCTAGACTCCTAACATCCTCTTAGCATTTACCCTGGCAAGCTCCTTAAGAGTGCTATATGCCTTAATGAACAATTGCCATTGCTGATTCTCCCACTATCAATATCCTGGCTAGAAACTAAACTGGACTTGCTGTGTAAATACTCTGGCTAGACGAGCAAGTAAGAGGCTGGGACTTCTGCAGCAACTCACCTCCTGACTCATCAAAGCCTGTCCACCATCTACAAGGTATAAGTCAGGAGTGTGATGGAATACTCCCCACTTGCCTGGATGAGTGCAGCCCCAACAACACTCAAGAAACTTGACACCATCCAGGACAAAGCAGCCGCTTGATTGGCACCACACCCACCACCTTCAACATCCACACCCTCCATCACCAATGCTCAGAAGAAGCAGTGTGTACAATCTAAAAGTTGCTCTGCAAAAATTCACCAAAGGTCTTCTAACAGCACCTTCCAAGTTTGTGACTCTAGATAGAAGGAGAAAGGCAGCAGATGGGAACATCACAATCTCCAACGCTCCCTCCATGCTAATCACCATCCTGACTCGAAAATATGTCACCATTCCTTACCTGTCACTGAGTCAAAATCCTGGAACTCCCTCCCTAATAGCATCATGGGTGTACCTACACTACACAGACTGCAGCAGTTCAAGAAGGCAATTTACAACCACCTTCTCCAGGATAACTAGGAATGGGCAATAAAGGCTAGCCCAGACAACAACACCTATGCCCCATGAATAAATTGAAAAATCCACTCTCTGTGATAGCGAGTTCTACTTTCTCTCACTCTCTAGGTAAAGATGTTTATTCTGAATTCCCTTTTCTAATTGCTTAGTGATGATTGATGACCTTGTAGTGAGTCACTGTGATCCCTGCCTGAGGCTGAGGATGGTTAGATCTTGCTCTATTCCTGTGTTGTGATGTTAGACCTTCCTTCACCTCATGCTGTCTCGGGTGACCTATTGCTGTGATGAATTTTTGGAGTGTGTCATCTCTATGTGGACTGCACCACAACTTTCTCTTTCCACTTCTTGCTCCCCGGTTCAAATAGCTCACTGCCCTCCCATCCATCTGCTGACCATTCTACTGGCATCTTTCTCACAGCCTCATCACTCACTCCTTCTCTAGTCTATTGCCTCTTGTCACAGACCAAATGGAACATGCTTTGGCTCATTGATCACATTCCAGGTTTTTGATGGAACATGTAGTTTACCTGCTTCTCTCCTGGTGATGTATTTATGTATGAAACCATGTTTCTTCATGCCACAGCCTGTCTGTGTTTCTCACTAATTGTTTTCAGTGACTCTTGCTTTTTATGTATTTCTGCTTCATTTTTGTCTTTTGTCCTGCTATACTTGGCAAATAGCAGTTTTCCTGCTGACACTTCATGCTCTGCACACTTTGTTTGGAACAACGTCTTTTGTGTGTCATCTGATTTTGCCCGTTTGCATTGTCTCAGATTTACAACTCTGAATCGAACAAACATTTCCTGCCTTATCCTTGTTCCTCATTCCTCTGGTGCTCATGGCTCACTGAGGGGGACATTCTTGCTTCATAATCCAAAGGTCATGAGTTCATGTCCCATTCTGTAACCTTGAGCCCAGAATCCAGGCTGATGGTTTCTGTGCAGTAGTGCATGAGTGCTGCAGTATCAGCAATGTGGTCTTAAGAACAAAATCAAATTCAAGACATTTGGAGATAGCGAGAACTGCAGATGCTGGAGTCAGAGTCAATACCGTGTAGAGCTGGAGGAACACAGCAGGTCAGGCAGTATCAGAGGAGGAGGAAAGTCAATGTTTCAGGTCGGGACCCTTCTTCGGGATCCCAACCTGAAACGTCAGCTTTCCTGCTCCTCTGAAGCTGCCTGATCTGCTATGTTCCTCCAACTCCACACTGTATTGACCCAAATTCAAGACATGCTCTGCCTTCTCAAGTGGCTGTGAAACATCCCATTAAGTTGAAATGAAAGAAAGCAGAGTTCTCCCTGTCCTGGTAAGGATTTATCCCTCAAACATCATCACTTTAAAAACATTGCCCAGACATGAATAATTCTCGCAACATTAAAGAAACATCCAAATGAACTCTTAAAATGCCAGGGCAAAATAGGCAATGGATCATGTGCAGGCAAATGGGATTAGTGTGGGTTGGTATTTGTTGATCGGCATAGACATGGCAGGTCGAAGGGCCTGTTTCTGTGACTCTATGATGCAGTTGCTGGTCTGGCAGCATACTGGAGAGAGAAAAACAGCGTTAATATTTTGAGTCTGGTATGACTCTTCTTCAGGACTGAACAACTTTCAATTTGAAGAAGTTATACTGAACTGAACGCATTAATTCTATTTCTCTCTCCACAGATGCTGCTTGACCTGCTGAGGTTCTCCAGCATTCTCTGTGCTTTTTTCAAACCTTCAGCGCCTGCAGTATTTTGTTATTTGTTTGCTCTCACTATTTGTGAAGCAGCTGCTGTGTTTCCTACAACAGTGGAAAAAATACCAAGTTGGCTTAAAAGTACTTTGGGTGATCCTGGAGTTTTGAAAGATGCTATATAAATGCAAGATTTTCTCCTTCCTGTTGTCCTCAGAAAGTAACCTATTTCTCTAAGTTTACCTTCACCATGTCACATCCTGCAGTGTTTCAGTAATGAAACAGTGCTGCTGGGAGCTCGCAGCTGAAAAGGGAAGTTGATAAATTGAGTGTACAAGACTGTGGTAATTGGAGCAGCAGTGTATGTAGGAACGAAAAAAGATGCATTATTGCATTTACTAAATGGCAACCAGATGGGAGATAGGTACATAAATCAAAAATCTTTTTTGAAAGAGGTGAATGGGATGTTTGCCTTTCCTTTCAAGGGGGTTGGAACTCAAAATAATGGAAATTCTATTCCTGCAGATCCAGCCCCTTGTGGACAATTCTTGACATTACAGGAAGTACTGTTTGGCCTGATTACATACAGCAAGGTATAATCGGGAGAAAGGTAATTACAATTCTGTTAGGCAAGAACTGGGTAACATAAAATTGGAACAGGTTCTGTCAGGGAAGAGCACTATTGAAATGTGGAGATTGTTTAAGGAATGTATACTGCATGTGCTCGATATATTTGTCCCTAGCAGGCAGGGAAGATGCGGTTGAGTGAGGGAGCCTTGGTTCTCAAGAGAGGTGGAACGACTGGTTAAGAGGAAGAAGGATGCTTATGTAAGGTTTAGGAAACAAGGAACGGAAAAGGTTCTAGAGGGATACAAGTTATCCAGGAAGGAGCTGAAGAAAGAGCTTAGGAGAGCTATAAGGGGGCATGAGAAAACCTTGGCAAATAGGATCAAGGAAAACTCCAAGGCTTTTTACATGTACGTGAGAAATAAGAGAATGACCAGAGAATGGGGAGGGCCGATCAAGGATTGTAAAGGGAATTTGTGCACGGAGCCGAAAGAGATAGGAGAGGTCCTTAATGAATACTTTTCTTCGGTATTCACAACTGAGAGGGACCTGGTTGTAGATGAGGACAGTGGGAAACAGACTGGTAGGCTAGAGGAGGTCGATGTTAGTAAGGAAGATGTACTAGGAATTTTGAGGAAGTTGAAGATAGATAAGTCTCCCAGGCCTGATGAGATTTATCCAAGGATTCTATGGGAAGCGAGGGAAGAGATCGCAGGGCCTTTGGCGATGATCTTTTCGTCCTCACTGTCCACGGGTACAGTGCCGGAAGATTGGAGAGAGGCAAACGTCATTCCCTTGTTCCAAAAAGGTAACAGGGATAACCCCGGAAATTACAGGCCAGTTAGTCTTACATCAGTGGTGGGCAAATTATTGGAAAGGGCTCTGAGAGATAGGATTTATGATCACTTGGAAAGGCACAGTTTGATTTGTGATAGTCAGCATGGATTTGTGAGGGGTAGGTCATGCCTCACAAACCTTATTGAATGCTTTGAAGAGGTGACCAAACATGTGGATGAAGGTAGAGTAGTGGATGTGGTATACATGGATTTAAGTAAGACGTTGGACAAGGTTCCCCATGGTAGGCTCATGCAGACGGTAAGGAGGCATGGGAGAAGGGGGGAATGTGGCAGATTAGATTCAGAATTGGCTGACCCTTCGAAGACAAAGGGTGGTAGTGGACGGAAAATATTCAACATGGTGCTCAGTTACGAGTGGTGTACCACAAGGATCTGTCCTGGGTCCTCTTCTATTTGTGATTTTTGTAAATGATTTGGATGAAGGAGTGGAAGGGTGGATTAGCAAGTTCGCGGACGATACGAAGATGGGTCGAGTTGTGGATAGTGCAGAGGGCTGTTCTAGGTTACAAAGGGGCATTGATAGGATGCAGAGCTGGGCTGAGAAGTGGCAGTTTAACCCTGAAAAGTGTTAGGTGATTCATTTTAGAAGGACAAACTTGAAAGCAGAATACAGGGTTAACGGAAAGATTCTTGGCAGTGTGGAGGAGCAGAGGGATCTTGGGGTTCATGTTCACAGTTCCCTGAAAGCTGCCACCCAGGTGGATAGCGTTGTTAAGAAGGCATATGGTGTGTTAGCTTTCATTAATAGAGGGATTGAGTTCAAGAGCCGTGAAGTTATGCTCCAGCTATACCAAAGCCTGGTTCGGCCACATCTATAGTATTGTGTCCAGTTCTGGTCGACTTATTACAGGAAAGATGTGGAAGTGTTGGAAAAGGTAAAGAGGAGATTTACCAGAATGTTGCCTGGAACGGAGGGAAGGTCTTATGAGGAAAGGTTGAGAGAGCTCGGGCTTTTCTCTTTAGAACAACGAAGGATGAGAAGTGACTTGAAAGAGGTGTACAACATGATCAGAGGTGTACAAAATGATCAGAGGTATGAATAGAGTGGACAGCCAGAGACTTTTTCGTAGGGTGGAGGTAGCTATTATGAGGGGGCATAGTTTTAAAGTGAGTGGAGGTAGATATAGGGGAGACTCAGAGGTAGGTTCTTTACTCAGAGTGGTAGGGGCGTGGAATGCATTGCCGGAGAGGGTAGTGGAGTCGGCCTCAGCATTATAGCACTCCCTCAGTACAGTACTGGAGTGTCAGATTCGGCATTATAGCACTCCCTCAGTACTGCATTGCAGTATCAGACTTAGTTTTGTTTTCAAGTCACTTCACTGGGAGTTGAACCGGGGAGTAGTAACTGAGAAGTAAAGACACTCCAGTGCTGTACTGTGGGAGTGTTGTAATGTCTCATATTGTGAATGAATTATCGAAGCAGGTGCATGGCCTAATGGATAATGGGTCTGTCTTTGGTGTCAATTGCGATGCTATCACAAGATTGCAGGTTTGAGTCCTGCTGTAATCGCTTTGGGGTGGTATGGTAGCTCACTGGTTAGCACTGCTGCCTCACAGTGTAAGGGAGCCAGGTTCAATTCCAACCTTGGACGACTGTCTATATGGAGTTTGCACATTTTCCCAGGATCTCTGTGGGTTTCCTCCGGGTGCTCCAGTTTCCTCCCACAGTCCAAGTTAAGTGGATTGACCAACGGGAAATGCAGGGTTACGGGGATGGGGTAGAGGCATGGATCTGGGTGGGATGCCCTTCATAGGGGGAGTGTGGGCTGAATGGGCCAGATGGCCTGTTTCCACACTGCAGGAATTCTGATTCTGTGAGGTCTCATCTGCCCTCACAGGAGGAGGTAAGAGATCCCAGGAAATTATTAGACGATGAGTAGAGTAGTTATTTCTGATATTCTGGTCAGTGTTTATTCCTCAAGTAACATCCTGGTTATTATCACATTGCTGTTCACTGGAGCTTACAGTGTACAGACTGGTTACCGTATTTCCCACAAAGCCGTGGAGGTTCATCTCCAAAATGATTAAATTGGCTTTTAAGCTCTTTGGGAGATTTTGAGCTTGTGAAAGAGGCTAGTGAGGGTTCAGTGGGTGAGAGAAAGTGGAAATAAACTGTCCAAAATACTGAAATGTTACATGCCAAGGTTGGTGATGTGTGTAAAGATGTCATGATCATGGTGGAGACAGCTCTGTGCTGAGGCCTGAGCCGGTCTGAGTGAGAGGGTAAGATCAGTTTGAGCAAGAAAAGGCAGGAAGAAAGAAGGCAGGACACCCTTCCAGGAACAGAATATTACACAGTGAGGGTTAAGCTTTCATCTGTGACTCACTGGTTCAAAGTTCAGCCTTCACTTAGAACTTCACAGTTCGAGTCCCACTCTGGAAATGGGAGCACAACATTAAAGTTAGCCTCAAGGGTCAGTACTGAGGCAGTGCTGTACTGTCGGGCGGTTAGCACTGAGGTAGTACTGTACTGCCGCAGGGTCAATCATGAGGGAATGCCAAACTGTCAGAGGGTCAGTCTTAGGGAGTGCTGCATGGTTGGAAGGTTGTTACTGAGGGTTTGCAACACTGCCAGAAGGTTAGCGCTGAGGCAGTGCCACATTGTCAGAGGGTCAGTACTGAGGGCGTGCCGCACTGTCGGAGGGTCAGTACTGAGGGAGTGCCGCACTGTTGGAGGGGCTGATACATCACATTTAAGGCTAGTCTGCTTTATCAGGTGGTTTTAAGATTCCACAGCAATATTTTGATGAAGAGGAATAGTCCTACCCAGTTCACCGGCTAGTATTTACCATTCAATCAACATCACTAAATAGCTGGCAATTATTTTATTGATGTTAACGGCATCATGATGTATGCAATTTGGCTGCTGTATTTCATAAATTAAATCAGTGACCATATCTCAAAACTGTTTAATTGTCTTTAAATTGTTTTGGGTCATTGTGAGTTGTAAAAAGCATTGAGAGAAATCTCAGTGTTGGTCGACTCTGAATTGAGGAATTATTTATGTAGTTTGAGATAAGAAAAGGTAATTGATTTGTTCAAGACTGAACAAAAACTGGAGTGGATGGTGATTTGGGACGTGTTGTTTTGGCTCCTGATGCCATTACATCTGACTGAATCATAGATCAGTCTGAACTCAGAAAAGCAAGAGGTTACAAATGAACTTGAAGAGAGTTACAAACTGGAGCTCACATTCATTATTCAGCATTCAGGAAAGGAAGCATTTCTACCAGCTTTTATTAGCTGCTCATAAATGTCAGTGCCTTTGTTTCATTGGGAATGATTGGAACAATGTGATTCTCATTATGCTTCAGTATCTTAGTAAAAATTGTGGCATTTCAGAACACCAATTATCACCACGACAGCTTGAATTGATTCACTAAATCAGACTGTAGGAATCACAAGAAGCTAACTCCCTTACAGTTCATATCACAGTAAAGATTAATAGCCTACTTTCAATCTGTGCCTTTTCTGACATTCTGTGAGGAAACCCTAGACATGGGCATCCTCAACATCTTTTAATATTTAAAGAGATCCCATGCCAGAGAAGACTGTGATGCTGGGTCAGAGTGGACAGCGAACCCGGGTCAGAGAGTAGAGTGATCCCATGTTAGTAAGGATAGAGATCTTGAGTCAGAGTCATATAGTCACAGAGATGTACAGCATGGAAACAGACACTTTTTGGTCCAACTCATCCATGCTGACCAAATATTCTATATTGATCTAGTCCTGTTTGCCAGCATTTTTGGCCCATATCCCTCTAAACCTTTTCTATTAGATCATAGAATCCCTACAGCGTGGAAACAGGCCCTTTGACCCAACAAGTCCACACTGACACTCAGAGCATCCCACCCAGACCCACCCCCCTATAACCCACCTAATCTACACATCCCTCAACACTATGGGCAATTTACCAATGCCAGTCCACCTAACCTGCACATCTTTGGACTGTGGGAGGAAACTGGAGGAAACGCACGCAGGCACGGGGAGAATGTGCAAACTCCTATACAGATACCCATCCAGATTCTTTTTAAGTATTGTAATTGTACCAGCTTTCATTACCTCCTCTGACAGCTCATTCCAGACACGCACCACCCTCTGCGTGAAAAAGTTGCCCCTTAGGTCCCTTTTAAGTCCTAAACCTATATCCTAGTTTTGGACACCCCTACTTTGAGGAAAAAACCTTGACTATTCACCCTATCCATACTCCTTATGATTTTATGAACCTCTATAAGGTCTCCCCTCAGCCTCTGACAATCCAGAGAAAATAGCTCCAGCCTATTTAGCCTCTCGCTATAACTCAAACCCTCCAACCTTGGCAACATCTTTGTAAGTCATTTCTGAACTGTTTCAAGTTTAGCAATATCTTTCCTATAGCAGGGAGACCAGAATTGAACACAGTATTCCAAAAGTGGCCTAACCAATGTCCTGTACAGCCACAACAAGACTTCCTAACTCTTACACTCAATGCACTGACCAATAAAGGCAAGAGTACCAAACACCTTCTTCACTACCCTGTCTACCAGTGACTCCGCTTTCAAGGAACTATGAACCTGCACTCCAAGGGTCTCTTTATTCAGCAACGCTCCCCACGGCTTCACCATTTAGTGTACAAGTCCAGCCCTGATTTGCCTTTCAAAATTACAGCATCGTACGTTTACCAAAATTAAATTCCATCTACCACTCCTCGGCCCATTTGCCGATCTGATCAAGGTCCTGTTGAACTCTGAGATAGCCTTCTTCGCTGTCCACTACGCCACCAATATAGACAACGTCCACCACTCTGCCTTCATCAATCTCCTTTGTCACTTCTTCAAAAAACTCAATCAAGTTAGTGAGACATGATTTCCCACACACAGCCATGTTGACTATCCCTAATCAGTCCTTGCCTTTCCAAATACATTAAATCCTGACCCTCAGTATCCCCTCCAACAACTTGCCGACTACTGACATCAGGCTCACTGGGCTATAGTTCCCTGGCTTTTCCTTACCACCTTTCTTAAATAAAGGCACCATTTTAGCCAACTTCCAGCACCTCACCTGTGGCTCTCAATTCTACAAATATCTCAGCAAGGAGCCCAGCAATCACTTCCCTAGCTTCAGGTCCCAGGGATTTATCCACCTTTATGCATTTTTAGATGGCCAGCACCACCTGTTCTGTCATATGGACACTTTTTAAGATGTCACTGTTTGTTTCCCAAAGTTCTCTAGCTTCCATGTTCTTCTCTGCAGTAAATACTGATGCGAAATATTCATTTAATATCTCACCCATCTCCTGTGATTCCACACGCAGATGGCCTTACTGATCTTTAAGGGCCCCTCTCCTCTCCCTAATTCCCCTTTTGTCCTTAATGTATTTGTAGAATCACTTTGGATTCTCCTTAACCTATTTGCCAAAGCTATCTCGTGTCCCCTTTTTGCCCTCCTGTTTTCCCACTTAAATATACTCCTACTGCCTTAATAGTCTTCTAGGGATTCACTCGATCTCTGTTGACTGTACCTGATGTTTGCTTCCTCCTTTTTCTTGATCAAAACATCAATTTCTCTAGTAATCCAGCATTCCCTACACCTACCCGCCTTGCCCTTCACACTAACAGGAACATACTGTCTCTGGACTTTTCATTATCTCATTTTTGAAGGTTTCCTGTTTTCCAGCCGTCCCCAATCAACTTTGGAAAGTTCTTGCCTAATACCGTCAAAATTGGCCTTCCTCCAATTTAGAACTTTAACTTTTAGATCAGGTCTATCCTTTTCCATCGCTATTTTAAAACTAAGAGAAATATTGTGACTGGCCCCAAAGTGCTCCCGCACTGACACCTCAGTCACTTGCCCTGTCTTATTTCCCAAAAGTAGGTCAAGTTTTGAACCTTCTCTCATAGGTACATCCACATACTGAATCAGAAAATTGTCTTGTACACACTTAACAAATTCCATTCCATCTAAGCCCTTAACAGTATGGCAGTCCTGATGTATGTTTGGAAAGTTAAAATCCCCTACCATAACCATCCTATCATTCTTACAGATGAGTCAGATTTATTGTTAATAAATATTTTGCAGCCAGTGGAAAGTTTGTTGTGGTGTTCTCCAGGGCTCCAAATTTGGATCCTACTTTTTCCTGACATTTATATTAATGATCTGGATCTTGGTGTACGGGGTCAATTTCAGGGTTTTCAGATGACACTAAACTTGGAAGAATTGTAAACTGTGAGGAGGACAGTGTGGAACTATAAAAGGACATTGACAAGTTGGTGGAGTGTGTGGATAGGTGGCAGATGGAGTTCATTAGAGAGAAGTGTGAGGTGATGCACTTTAGTCAGAAGGACAATAAAGGACAATATCACATAAAGGTACAATTCTAAAAGGGGCACAAGAGGATGGGGACCTTGGTGTATATGCGCATAGATCATCGAATGTAGCATACAATGTTCTCAGCTATATTAATGGGGGCATAAAGTACAAGAGCAAGCAGGTAATATTAAAATTGTACAAAACACTTGGTCGACCTCACCCTGGAGGATTGTGTACCGTTGTGAGCATCACATTGTAGGAAAGATGTAAATGCATTGAAGAGAGAGTACAGAAGCAAGAATGGTTCCAGGAATGACCGACTTCAGTGATGAGAATAGATTGAAGACGTTGGGACTGGAGGGAAGAAGGTGAAAGGAGATTTGATTGAGGTTTTCAAAATCATGAACAGCTGGACAGGGTAAATGGGGAGAAGCTGTACCCACTTGTAAAAAGAGCAAGAACAGAAGGCATAAAGTGATGTACAAAAGAAGCAAAGGTGATGTGTGATAAAACAATTTTCACAGAGCGAGTAGTTAGGGTGTGGAATGTACTGCTTGGGAGTGTGATGGGGCAAGAGGGCTCTGGATGATTATTTAAATGGAAAATAGTGTGCAAGGGTATGGGGAAAAACCAGGAGATTGGCATTAAGTAATAGGCTAGGTGGATTGGCCATGCTAAATTGCCCATAGTGTTCAGTGATTAGGTGGGTTATAGGGGGATGGGTCTGGGTGGGATGCTCTGAGGGTCTGTGTGGACTTGTTGGGCCGAAGGGCCTGTTTCCACACTGGAGGGATTCTATGATGATTCTATGATCATGTGAAGAGCCAGTGCATGAACGATGGGCCAATTGGACTCCTGCTCTGTAACTATTTTGAGATATTTAATCTTTTTGGAGGGCATAATTAGGTTGTCAACTGCTTGGTCCAGTTTGATTTCCAGGTTCTTTCATGGTTACATGTCTAAATGTAAATGTTTTAAATGTCTAAATCTGAAAAAGAAGTCTGTTTAAATGTAGGGCTATGATTTGCTGCTTTTGCAGAGTGTAGATTAATGTTCCATTAAAAAAATCATTGTAGTCTTTTCACATCAACTCCTGAATTCTTTTACCTTGATTCTCTTTCTCGCCATTCCAATTAGCCCCAGCTTTGTCCAACTCCTTCTGAGTAAAAGCCACAGCTTCTACATTTTGAAGCTTTATTTGCTATTTTGGGACTCAAATCTGTCTTTGTATGTCCATGAGAATACAATCCATCAGAGCCAAGTCACTGCATTGTCTTTCTATCTTGGTGTGTCCACTAAGCTGGATTGTTGCTGCACTTGGTTTTAGGGTCAGACAGTGTCATCTCATTTTCAGAATTGTCAGTCATTGGTATCTTTTTAATTTCAGAAATTTGTGCTTTTGACTTCTTATCAATCCTTGAGTCAAAATATTGTATTTAATAACATATTCAGAGGCAAGCACATGTTTTCACAGATCACTAATTCCGCTGATAAATCTTTATCTTTTTCCACTTCAGTGAATTTTGTCAAAATATCTGGAGGCATGACAGTCTCCAATTCGATCATTCCCAACATAAGGTCAACATTTTAGTAAGCAATTTGGACACCAATTCCACAGGAACAGACTCACTGCTAGAAACACAGTGTAAACCTCTGTTTTCCAATGGCTCAGAGAAACAATTTTCGTCAATGTATTGCTGAAAAAGTCACACTCTATCAAAGTTTTTTGTCTTATACTCACCAGGATATTTTGCAAGAATATCAATAAAGGGAGTAAACCAACATTTATTAATCTCTTTTAAAGTAGATGTGACCTGTGTAAGAAGGACAAATTGCACCTGAATTGGAAAGGGACTCATTTACAGGTGGGGGAGATTTGCTAGGGCTGCTCGGGAGGATTTATACCAGTGGGGGGTGATTACAGAGATGTAGTTCAGGGATGAACAGGACTGGCAGCTTAATGTTCCGGGGTACAGATGCTATAGGAAGGATAGAAAGGGGGGCAAGAGAGGAGGAGGATTGGCGCTTTTGACTGAGAGAAAACATTACAGGTATACTTAAGGAAGATATTCCAAATAGTATATCCAATGAAGATATTTGGGTGGAACTGAGAAATAAGAAAGGGATGATCACCTTATTGGGATCATACTATAGACCCCCAAATAATCAGCGGAAAAGTGAGAAACAAATTTTTAAGGAGATCTCAGTTATCTGTAAGAATAACAGGGTGGTTATGGTAGGTAATCTTAGCTTTCCAAACATATACTGGGACTGCCATAGTGTTAAGGGCTTGTATGGAGAGGAATTTGTTGAGTATGTACAAGGAAATTTTCTGATTCAGTATGTGGATGTACCTAACAGAGAAGGAGCAAAACTTGACCTACTCTTGAGAAATAAGACAGGACAGGAGACTGAGATGTCAGTGGGGAGCAGTTTGGGGCCAGTGACAATAATTCTATTAGTTTTAAAATAATGATGGAAAAGGATAGACCGGAGCTAAAAGCTAAGGTTCTAAATTGGAGGAAGGCTAATTTTGATGGTATAAGGCAAGAACTTTCAAAAGTTCATTGGGGCAGATGTTTGCAGGTAAAGGGACGGCTGGAAAATGGGAAGCCTTCAGAAATGAGATAATGAGAGTCCAGAGACAGTATGTTCTTGTTAAGGTGAAGGGCAAGGCTGGAAGGTGTAGGGAATGCTGGATGACTGGACAAATTGAGGTTTTGGTCAAGAATTAGAAGGAAGCATAGACACCAGCAATCGAGTGAGTCCCTCAGAACAGTATAGGAGCAGTAGGAGTATACTTAGGAGGGAAATCAGGAGGCAAAAAGGGGACATGAGATAGCTTTGGCAAATAGGGTTAAGGAGAATCCAAAAGGATTCTACAAATACATTAAGGACAAAAGGGGAACTAGGGAAAGAATAGGGCCCTTTTAAAGATCAGCAAGGCTACCTATGTGTGGGACCACAGGAGATGGGGAAATACTAAACTAGTATTTTGCATCAGTGTTTACTGAGGAGAAGGATGTGGAAGATATAGAACGTAGGGAAATAAATAGTGACATCTTGAAAAATGTCCATAATAGACAGATGGACGTGCTGGATGGCTTAAAACACATAAAGGTGGATAAATCCCCGGGACTGATCAGGTGTACCCTAGAATACTATGGGAAGCGAGGGAAGTGATTGCTGGGCTCCTTGCTAGGAGTGCAGGTTCATGGCTCCTTGAAAGTGGAGTCACAGATAGACAGGATAGTGAAGAAGGCATTTGGTATGCTTGTCTTTATTGGTAAGGACATTGAGTATAGGAGTTGGGAGGTCATGTTGTGGCTGTACAGGACATTGGTTAAGCCACTTTTAGAATATTGCGTTCAATTCTGATCTCCCTGCTATAGGAAAGATGTTGTGAAACTTGAAAGAGTTCAGAAAAGATTTACAAGGATGTTTGTTGCCAGGGTTGGAGAGTTTGAGCTAAAGGGAGTACCTGACTAGGCTAGAGGTATTTTCTCTGGAGCATTGGAGGCTGAGAGGTGACCTTATAGAGGTTTATAAAATCATGAGGAGCATGGATAGGGTTAATAGTCAAGGTCTTTTCCACAGGGTGGGGGAGCCAGAGAAGGTGTAAGTTTAAGGTGAGAGGGGAAAGATTTAATAGGGACCAACAGATGGTGGTGCGTGGATGGAATGCGCTGCCAGCAGAAGGCTGGTGAAATTCCAACATTTAAAAGGCATCTGGCTGGGTATATGAATAGGAAGGGTTAAGAGGGATATGGGCCAATTGCTGGCAAATGGGACCAGATTTAGATGAGCGATCTGGATGGCATGGATAAGTTGGACCAAAGGGTCTGTTTCGGTGCTGTACACCTCTATGACTCTGTTTTGTGAGTCAACCTGCCGAGTTTGAAATCTAAACAAAGCCAGAAATTGAATGGCCAGTTGTCAGTGACTGCTGCATTCTCTGTGACAATGCTCTGGCAATCATAGTCCATATGCCAACCAATCAGCTCTCTCCTCTGATCCACAATAATATTAGTTTCTCACTGGCCCCCAGTGGTACTCTTGCAAGTTATTGCGTCATAGAGTCATGGATGTTTACACTGTTGAAACAGGCTCTTGGCCCATCTTGTCCACGCCAGCCAGTTTTCATAATTAATCTAGTCCTATTTGCCTGCGTTTGGTCCATATCTCTCCGTACCTATCCCATGCATGTACCTGTCCAAATGTTTCTGAAATGACAAAATTGTATTCGCTTACCTCTGGCAGCCTGTTCCAGATACCCACCATCCTCTATGTGAAAGAATTACCTGTCTGAACCCTTTTGTATCTCTCCCCTCGCACCTCAAATCTATGGCTTTTCGTGTTAGACTCCCCTACCATGGGGGAAAAGCTGTTGGCTATCTCTCTTATTTATACCACTCATTATTTTATTGACCTCTATAAGGTCACCTTTGAGTCTCCTATGCTCCAGGGAAAAAATAGTCCTAGCCTATCCAGCCTGTCCTTATAACTCTAACCTTCCATTCCAGGTAGCATTCTAGCAAATCTTTTCTAGACTCGTTCTAGTTTAATAATATCCTTTCTGTAGTAGGGCGACCAGAACTGCGCACAGTATTCCAAATATGGCCTCACCAACATCTTCTACAGCTGCAACATGACATCTCAACTCCTACATCGAGTGCCCTGACTGATGAAAGCCTTTTTCACAGCTGTGTCTACCTGTGTCGGCACTTTCAAGGAGCTATGAACCTGTACCCCTCAGTCTCTTTGTTCTATAACACTCCTCAGGGCCCCGCCATTGACTGTATAAGACCTGCCCTAGTTTGACCCATTAAAATGCAACACTTCGCATTTATCTAAATTAAACTGCACCTCCCATTCCTCAGCCCACTGGCCCAATTGAGCAAGATCTGGCTGAATTTCCAGATAACCTTCTTCACTGTCCAGTATAACACCAATCTTGGTGTCATCTGCAAACTAACTAACCATGCCTCCTAAATTCTCATTCCAAATCATTAATATAAATGACGAATAATAATGGACCCAGCGCTGGTCCATCCTTGTGGCACACCATTGGTAACAGGCCTCCAGTTTGAAAAACAACCTTCTACCATCACCGTTCATCTTCTACCTTCAAGCAAATTTTGTACCCAACTGGCTAGCTCTCCCTGGATCCTGTGATAACCTTACTCAACAACCTACCATGCAGTACCTTGTCAAAGACCTTGCTAAAGTCCGTGTAGACAACTACCGCACTGCCCTCGTCTCCTTTCTTGGTCACCTGTTCAAAAATCTTAATCAACTTTGTGAGACACTATCTCCCACACACAGAAAGCCATGCTGACTGTCCCAAATGAGTCCTTGCCTCTCCAAATGCCTGCAGATCCTGTCCCTCAGAATCCCTTGTAACAACTTACCCACCATAGATGTTAGGCTCAACGGTCTGTAGTTCCCAGACAGTTCCCCTACAGCCTTTCTTGAGTAATGGCACAACATTAGCCACCCTCCAATCATCAGGGCACTTTATCCATAGCTGTCGATGATACAGATATCACCGCTAGGGGTCCTGCAATTTCCTCCCTCGCCTGCCACAAAGTCCTGGGATACATTTCATTAGGTCCTGAGGATTCATCTACCTTACTCTGTTTTAAGACCTTTAAGTTGTCCCTACGAGTGCAGAATGAAAAGCTTCAACGAAACGTCTTTTTCTCAGCAGTGTTCATGTTTTGTACCACAAAATGACTGTTTTACTAAACGTTCTGATCTTTTATCTAGCAAATTCACTGGAGAGAAAGTCACATCTTTTCCTCAAATCAAGCTCTGAACTGACCCCATATCCCATATGAAAACAAACTTTTTCACTCTTTTATCAGAAAAATCTGAAGTTACTTCACCCTCAAATATAAAACTCCTACTATCTTCTGTCATTCAATTAACAGCCACTAAAAAGACTCTAGATTATATAAATTGCCAGAAGCATTGCCACTGATGATACAAAAATTAGTGGGGTGGTAAATAGTGAGGAGGACAGACTTGGATTACAGGATGATATCGATGAGCTGGTCAGCAGCAAATGGAATTCAATCCGGACAAATGTGAGGTGATGAGGTTGGCAGGACAAACAAGGGAAGGGGAATACAGGATGAATGGTAGATCCTTGGGAAGCACCAAGGTTCAGAGAAACCTTGGTGTGCATGTCCACCAGTCCCTTAAGATAGCAAGACAGGTGGATAAAATGGTTAAAAAGGCATATGGTTTGCTTGAGTCAATAAATGTCGAGCTGGAAAAGCATAGCAGGTCAAACAGCATCCAAGGAGCAGGGAATTCAATGTTTCGGGCCGAAACCCTTCGCCAGGACAGGGGAGGGGGAGGGGACCCCAGAAAGAAATAGAGTTGGGGGGTAGGGCTGTGGGTAGAGTCGGTGGGATGGAGATAGGTGGATGCTGGTAGGGGTTCATTGTAATTGGTCAGTGGCAAGGGCAAAGCAGATAGGTAGGGAGGACGATGGACAGGTTAGGGGTGGAGAGATTTTGAAACTGGTGAAGTCAATATTCAGGACATTAGGCTGTAAGCTCCCAGGGTGAAATATCAGGCGTTGTTCCTCCAGTTTACGTTTGGCCTCACTCTGACAGAGGAGGAGGCCAAGATAGACATGTTGCTAAGGGATGGGGAGCAGGAGTTAAAGTGGATGGCAACTGGAGGGTTGGGTTGGTTGGTGCGTGCAGAGCACAGGTGCTCTGCGAACCAGTCCCCGAGTCTGCGTTTGGTCTGCCTGATATAAAGGAGACCACATTGGGAGCAATGGATATAGTAGATAAGGTTAGATAAAGTGCAGGTGAATCTCTGCCAGATTAGGAAGGATTGTTTAGGACCACGAACTGAGAGGAGAGGAGGGGCGTAGGGGCAGGTGTAGCGCCTCCTGCGGTTGCAGAGAAAGGTACCAGGTGTGGTGGAGGGGTTGGTGGGGAGTGTGGAGCTGATGAGGGAGTTGCAGAGTGAATAGTCCCTGCGGACAGCAGAAAGGGATGGTGGGGGAGATATCTTTTTGGTGGTGGGGTCTGATTGTAGGTAGCGGAAGTGTTGGAGGATGATGCGTTGTACTCGGAGGTTGGTGGGGTGGTATGTGAGGACCAAGGGGACTCTATCCTTATTTGTTATTGGGGGAGAGGGTTTGAGGGTAGAACCATGGGAAATGGGGGAAGATGTGGTTAAGGGCAACCTTAATAACAGAGGAAGGGATAATAACTACAGTCCCTAAAGTAGCAGAATATCTGGGAAGCCCTGAAGTAGAATGCCTCATCCTGGAAGCAGATGCGGTGGAGGCAGAGGAGATGTCAGAGAGTTGGTGGCTGGCCTCAACGATGTAGAGGTCAGTTTGCCATACCTTCACTGCACCCCCACCCTTGTCAACTGGTTTAATGATGAGGTTGGGGTTGGAGTGAAGGAAGCAGAGGGCTGTGCATTCCAATGGGGAGAGGTTGGAGTAAGTGAGGGGTCAGAGAGATTCAGGTGATTGGCAGCAGTTGGAGATGAAGAGGTCGAGGGAGGGTAGGAGGCCGGGAAGGGGTGTCCAGGAGAAGGTGTTGTCAGAGGATGGGTTTGATTCTCATTCAAGGGAATAAGCGCAGAGGCGGAGACAGTGGAAAAGAGCTCGACATCAAGGCGTGCTCAGAATTCATTCACATGTGGACGCAGGGAAATCAATGTGAGTCCTTTGCTGAGGACTGACCATTTGTCCTCAGTGAGGGGGAGGTCTAGAGTGGGAGGGGGATGGTGAATACCCGGCAGGGCTTGGGGACTGGGGCTAAGTGTAGAACTGATGGCTGGCAGTGGGGGTGGAGCAGGACTGCAGCTGGAATGGGTGTGTATATAGGAACGGTCACATGGGCAGAGGCAGAAGTAACAACTTGATTGGCAGCCGTCATATGGTCGGTGGAAGTGATCAGCGGTGCCAGTGGAAGTGGTCATCACATGACTACACCTCCTCCCACCCACCCTCCTGCAAAACTGCTGTCCCATACTCTCAATTCCTCCACACCCGCTGCATCTGCTCCCAGGATGAGGCGTTCTACTCCAGGACTTCCGAGATATCCTCCTATTTTAGGGACCATAGTTTCCCATCCTCTGTTATTAAGGATGCTCTCAACTGCATCTCCCCCATTTCCCATGCTTCTGCCCTCAACCCCTCTTTCCTCCCCACAACAATAATGTTAGAGTTCCCTTAGTCCTCACATACAACCCACCAACCTCCAAAGACAACACATCATCCTCCAACATTTCCTACAATCCGACCCCACCACCAAAAAGATATTCGCCTCCCCACTCCTGTCGGCTTTCTGCAGTGACCGTTTACTCTGCGACTCCCTTGTCAGCTCCACACTCCCCACCAATCCCTTCACCACACGCAGTACCTTTCCCTGCAATTGCAGGAGGCTAAGAGTTTGCTTCCAATCCTCTGCTTTCTCAGCCTGAAAACACTTAACTCCAGAACTGTTTTTCACAGGGATGTATTACTGGAAATTTGCTGAACTAAAAGCTAGGCAAATGTTGAGGCCTTATTTTAACTCCTCTCAAATTTGAGTCCATCAGCATTTCTGCAAAGTTAATCACAGAGACTTCCAGCCTCTAGCTACTCTCTCCCTCTTCTTAATCCTTGTTTCCAAGTTTTCAAGGCTATCTTAGAAATCCTTCCCCACTGAAACCCCATGTTTATGGCAATATAATCAGAAATGGTGATTGGAACTAAATGGACAGTTTAAAGCACAACCATTTACTACCCAAGATCCTCAATGCTATTTTGGGAATTGCAGATTCACAGTCCACCAAACTGTTAGTGCTACATGAAAAGCTTGCACACTTTCCTAAGAAAGCCTTCCAAGTCAATCTTTATCAATCACGTTTGTTGTTTGGTCAGGCTTCAAAAGAAATCACATGATCCCTTACATTTTACTTCAAATTAATAACCTAGTCCCAAAGCATAACTGTCTTATAAACCACAAAATTGTTTATCCAATTTATTCCTGAGAGAGGATAATATACCCTATCATGTAATAAAATCTATTGATAACAAGGTGGCCAGTGAAATTATAGAATTCACCAGAACCTTGGTTCAATAAAGAGCTAGCCTACTTCTGAAGACCAATATTAATGTGGTGAATGTAAGGTTGGGCAGAATGTGCAGCTTCACATAGAAATTCTCTTGAACAGGCCATAATCCAACTCCTCTCCGAGGAGCAGGAAGACATTATGCAGTCCCTTTAGCTTTTCCCGCCATTCAATGGCTGATCTGAAACCACACTCCGTATATTTCCTCTGCCCATATCCCTTAGTATCATTGCTTAAAAATATCTAGCAACCTCGGTTTCAGACTGGATTTGTCAACAATTGCCGTTAGTGGAGAAGAGTTCCAAACTTCCTTAGTGTTTAGATGTGTTTCTTGATTTCACTTCTGATGGAGCTGTCTCAGGTACATTGCTAATTTTTAAAAGAGTAACAGCACTAAAATTGCAGGCTGGGGTGAGAACGTCCTGTTACCTGCTGGATCCATGGGATTAAACAAGACAAAAGAAATAAGACCAAGTACCTTCCATTTAAAGGAGGAAGACGATAGAAACATTTAGATGGTGTTCAGGTGCTATTTTTAAGTGGCTAGGTGGGTCTTACACTCCAGACTGCCATTTGGCGAAGAGCAGAACCGGACCTAATCCTTACACACTTAGAACATAGAACATAGAACATAGAACATTACAGCGCAGTACAGGCCCTTCGGCCCTCGATGTTGCGCCGACCTGTGAAACCAATCTGAAGCCCATCTAACCTAAACTATTCCATTATCATCCATATGTTTATCCAATGACCATTTAAATGCCCTTAAAGTGGGCGAGTCTACTATTTTTGCAGGCAGGGCATTCCACGCCCTTACTACTCTCTGAGTAAAGAACCTACCTCTGACATCTGTCCTATATCTATCACCCCTCAATTTAAAGCTATGTCCCCTCGTGCTAGCCATCACCATCCGAGGAAAAAGGCTCCCACTGTCCACCCTATCTAATCCTCAGATCATCTTGTATGTCTCTATCAAGTCACCTCTTAACCTTCTTCTCTCTAACGAAAACAGCCTCAAGACCCTCAGCCTTTCCTCATAAGACCTTCCCTCCATACCAGGCAACATCCTGGTAAATCTCCTCTGCACCCTTTCCAATGTTTCCACATCCTTCCTATAATGCGGTGACCAGAACTGTACGCAATACTCCAAGTGCGGCCGCACCAGAGTTTTGTACAGCTGCAACATGACCTCATGGCTCCGAAACTCAATCCCTCTACCAATAAAACCTAACATACTGTACGCCTTCTTAACAACACTATCAACCTGGGTGGCAACTTTCAGTGATCTATGCACATGGACACCGAGATCTTTCTGCTCATCCACACTACCAAGAATCTTACCATTAGCCCAGTACTCTGTATTCCTGTTATTCCTTCCAAAGTGAATCACCTCACACTTTTCCGCATTAAACTCCATTTGCTACCTCTCAGCCCAGCTCTGCAGCTTATCTATGTCCCCCTGTAACCTGCAACATCCTTCCGCACTATCCACAACTCCACCAACTTTGGTGTCATCCGCAAATTTACTAACCCATCCTTCTACGCCCTCATCCAGGTCATTTATAAAAATGACAAACAGCAGTGGCCCCAAAACAGATCCTTGAGGTTCACCACTAGTAACTGAACTCCAGGATGAACAGTTCCCATCAACCACCACCCTCTGTCTTCTTACAGCTAGCCAATTTCTGATCCAAACCGCTAAATCACCCTCAATCCCATGCCTCCGTATTTTCTGCAATAGCCTGCGTGGGGAACCTTATCAAACTCTTCACTGAAATCCATATACACCACATCAACCGCTTTACCCTCATCCACCTGTTTGGTCACCTTCTCAAAGAACTCAATAAGGTTTGTGGGGCATGACCTACCCTTCACAAAACCGTGTTGACTATCCCTAATCAAATTATTCCTTTCTAGATGATTATAAATCCTATCTCTTATAATCCTTTCCAACACTTTACCCACAACCGAAGTAAGGCTCACTGGTCTATAATTACCAGGGTTGTCTCTACTCCCCTTCTTGAACAAGGGGACAACATTTGCTAGTCTCCAGTCTTCTGGCACTATTCCTGAAGACAATGACAACATAAAGATCAAAGCCAAAGGCTCTGCAATCTCCTCTCTAGCTTCCCAGAGAATCCTAGGATAAATCCCATCCGGCCCAGGGGACTTATCTATTTTCACACCTTCCAGAATTGCTAACACCTCCTCCTTATGAACCTCAATCCTCAATATTTATTTGCAGAGAAACACAGTATAAGCACAATAATTTTAGGGCCTAAACTCTCCCATGTCCCAGCCCCCCACCCCACACACTAGGCCTTGTTACCATATAGCCTGCCATTACACACCCTCTATTGTTAGTCACTAACAGTCCCCATTAACAACTATTCACCCTCCCAGCCTGATCGTTAGCAACTCCTTTGTCTGTCCAACTGTCTTTCTGTCTCTTTGGGCTGATTCCTATCGTTTACTCCCTACTCCACCCACCCCCGTATTTTCTACATATAAAGTGACGTTTTCCCAACCACCATCAGTTCTGAGGAAGGGTCACCGGACCCGAAACGTTAACTCTGTTTTCTCCTACACAGATGCTGCCAGACCTGTTGAGCTTTTCCAGCAACTTTGTTTTGGTTCCTGATTTACAGCATCCGCAGTTCTTTTGGTTTTTATACATTATAAGCACGTACCTCCTAACCTAAAAAAATAGTTTTAGTCTGTATCTGTTACAAGGGATGCAAGATCCATTTAAAGTCCATTTACATTAATGTACAATTGTCAATTAGTGGGATCTTTGGGGACAGGGGAACCCAGGTCCACTTGAGACAAACAATACAAGTGAAATTTCCTAGTGGCAAAAGTGTGATGGCACTTTTTAATAACCAGTCACAGAAAGCAACTGCTCAACAATTGATCAATCTCACGTTGTGACACTGGAAACAGTTATGTAATTGTCAATAATTCATAATGTGACATTATATAGGATTTATCAAACATCGATGAGGTACCAGTTATTTTGGATGCTGGATAGTACAGGATGACCAATGGTTCAGGGAGGATGAAGGTTCAGCATGCACCGTGATTGGGGGGATAAATCAATATTTCTCAAAATGTTTTCAAGTTGAAATTTGATTGACACTAGTCACTGGTAGTGTGTTGATAGAGACCTGATCAATAAAGCCACTATTCTTGCTGCTTGCATTTCCTGCTGCTAACAAGTTTCCCCTCTTGTTTTACAGAATAAGGTGGTGGTTGTGGACGGGGTCAAAGTCAAGCTACAGGTCAGTGCTTTTGTGACAACAGCTGGAATTAAGCCAGTGTCAATCACAGGACACCCATTGCCCCTAAAAAAAACCACACATTCCCCTCAAATCTAGGAGCAGTTCTATGCAGCTAACCTTTGCTCATTTTCCATAAGTAAGATACTACTTGGAGAAATTATAATTAACTTTGTTAAACCACCCTCTCTTCCTCCGGAAAACTCCACAACTAAAGGAACTGCTGTGTTAATCCAGCTCCATACTATGCTGTCTCTGGGTAATCCAAGGTGGAGGACAGGAGAAAATTGTGGCTGTAAGAGCTGCTCCTTTTCTGAGGCATTTTCAGTGTTAGAGCTGATTTATGTTTTTGTTGAGATCTGTCTCTTAATTAAACTTTAAAGATATAAAACATAGATACTAAGTTAGCCTGGAGCAGTGTTTTTAGAGCAGTAAGACTGTGTTATTTTCTGGGTCTATAGACCGTTAAGGTGCAAAGACTGCCTTTAGTAGAGTGATGTGCTCTTCCCGTCGGATGTGGGAGATTAGGGAGAATTTCCATGTTAGTGATGATTATGTCTGCAGGAAGTGTGTTTGGATATGGCTCATATGGATAGGTTGGAGCGGCAGTTAGAGGCAATGAGGCATTTACAGGAGCTGGGGGTGTGATGGATGGCAGTTGTAGGAAGGGAGATAAACTGAAGATACAGTCTGGTAAATGGGTTACTTTCAGGAAAGGTAGGAGAGGGAGGCAGGTAGTGCAGGAGTCTCCTATGGCTATCCCCATCTCAAACAAGTATACTGTTTAGAAAATGTAGGAGGTGATGAACTCTCAGGGGTTTGTAACACCGACAGCCAGGTTTCTGGTACTGATGTAACGAGGGGTGATCAGGTTCCAAGTGATTGATTGTGAAAGGGCACTGTATAGTGATAGGCACAAAGAGATGTTTCTGTGGCCGACAGTGAGACATCAGAATGGTGTGTTGCTTCCATGGTCCCAAGATCAAGGATGTCTCAGAGAGGGTACAGAATATTCTCAAAGGATAGAGGGACTAGCAGGAGGTCATTGAATACATGGAATTAACGATATAGGAGGATAAAATGATGGGATTCTGAGGAGAGAATACAGGAAGTCAAGTAGGAATTTAAAAAGTAGTTCCCCAAGGATAGTCCTATGTGGGTTAATCCTGATGCCATGGGATAATGAGGGTAGGAATAGGAGGATAGAGTAGATGAATGCGTGGATAAGGAGCTGGTGTAGGGGAGAAGGAATCACATTTTTGGATCATGGAATCTCTTCCAGGGTAGAAGTGGCCTGTATAGGAACGATGGATTGCACATGAATTGGAAGGGGACTAATATACTGGCCGAGGGATTTGCTGGGGCTGCTTAGGAAGATTTAAACTAGTAAAGTGGGGCAGGTGGGGAGTCGGGGTACCCAGGGAGATAGTGAGGAAAGAGATCAGTCTGAGACTGGCGCAGTTGGGAAAAGGTGCAAGTCAAACAGTCAGGGCAGGCAGGAGCAAAGCAGAGAATGAGGTAGTGCTGATAAATTAAACAGCATTTATTACAATGCAAGAGACCTAACAGGTAAAGCAGATGAACTCAGGACATGTTTGGTACATGGGACTGGGATATCACAGCAATTAGAGACGTAGCTCAGGGATGGACAGGAGTGGCAGCTTAATGTTCCGTGGTATAGATGCTTTAGGAAGGATAGAAAGGGGCGCAAGAGAGGAGGGGGCATGGTGTTTTTGATCAGGGATAACATTGTGGCTGTACTGAGGGAGGATATTCCTGGCAGTACATCCAGGGAAGTTATTTGGGTAGAACTGAGAAATAAGAAAGGGATGACCACCTGATTAGGATTGTACTATAGAGCCCCCAATAGTCAGCGGGAAATTGAGAAGCAAATTTGTAAGGAGGTCTCAGTTATCTGTAAGAATAATAGGGCGGTTATGATAGGGGATTTTTACTTTCCAAACATAGACTGGGACTGCCATATTGTTAAGGGCTTGGATAGAGAGGAATTTGTTAAGTGTGTACAAGAAAATTTTATGATTCAGTATGTGGATGTACCTACTAGGGAAGGCGAAAAGCTTGACCTACTCTTGGGAAATAAGACAGGGCAAGTGACCGAGGTGTCAATGGGGGAACAGATTGGGGCCAGTGACCATAATTCTATTAGTTTTAAAAAGCGATGGAAAAGGATAGACTAGACCTAAATGTTAAAGTTCTAAATGGAGGAAGGCTAATTTTGACGGTATTAGGCAAGAACTTTCAAAAGTTGATTGGGGGCAGATGTTTGCAGGTAAAGGGACACGGCTGGAAAATGGGAAGCCTTCAAAAAGAGTCAGAGACAGTGTGTTCCTGTTGGGATGAAGGGCAAGGCTGGCAGGTGTAGGGAATGCTGGATGACTGGAGAAATTGAGGTTTTGGTCAAGAATTAGAAGGAAGTATAGACACCAGCAATTGAGTGAATCCCTTCGAACAGTATAAGAGCAATAGGAGTATACTTAGGAGGGAAATCAGGAGGCAAAAAGGGGACATAAGATAGCTTTGGCAAATAGGGTTAAGGAGAATACAAAGGGATTCTACAAATACATTAAGGACAAAAGGGGAACTAGGGAAAGAATAGGGCCCTTTTAAAGATCAGCAAGGCTACCTATGTGTGGAACTGCAAGAGATGGGGGAGATGCTAAATGAGTATTTTGCATCAGTGTTTATTGCGAAGAAGCATATGGAAGCTAGAGAATGTGGGGAAATAAATAGCAGCATCTTGAAAAAGTGAAGAAGGCAGTGTTTGGTACTCTTGCCTTTATTGGTCAGTGTATTGAGTATAGGATTTGGTAGATCATGTTGCAGCTGTGCTGGACATTGGTTAGGCCAGGTTTGGAATACAGCATGCAGTTCTGGTCTCCATGCTATAGGAAGGGTGTTGTGAAACTTGAAAACGTTCAGGAAAGATTTACAAGGATGTTGCCAGGGTTGGAGGGTTTGAACTATAGGGAGAAGCTGAATGGGCTGGAGGTATTTTCCCTGGAGTATCGGAGACCTTATAGAGGTTTATAAAATTATGATGGACATGGATAGGGTGAATAGATAAGATCTTTTCCCTGGGCTGGTGCAGTCCAAAACTAAAAGGCATAGGTTTAGGGTAAGAGGGGAAAGATTTAAAAGGGATCTAAGGGGAAAGTTTTTCACACAGAGTGTGGTATGTGTATGGAATGAGCTGCCGGAGGAAGTAGTGGAGGCTGGTACAATTATAGCATTTAAAAGGCATCTGGATGGGTATATGATTAGGAAGGGTTTAGAGGGTTATGGGCCAAATGCTGTCAAATGGGACTAGATTAGGGACTAATCTAATAATGGGACTAATTTGGGTATCTGTTCGGCATGGATGAGTGGACCAAAGGGTCTTCTCCATGCTGTACAGCTCTATGACTCTAAGATTCTAAGTGGGAGATGAGAAGACATTTTCCACACTGCAAGTCATGTGATCATTAATGGAAGAACGGGGGACCAGATTCAACAGTAATTTTTAAAAGCAAATTGAATAAAGGCTTGAAATTATTACATTTTGAGGCCAATGGGGAAGGGTAAGGAAAGTGGAGTTATTTTGATCAACTTTTCTTGGAATTGTCATGCATAATATTAGGACATGTGAGATAAGTAGGTTTTTAAGTAGTGTCTTGAAGGAGGTGTCCTGGGAATGAAGGAAGTGGACAGACTTGGGAAAGCAATTCGCAATGTTAGGGCCTGAAGCAGCTAAAGCTGTTGGTGAATGGAAGGAAATCAAGGTGGAAATATACAATTCGCCAAAATTACAGGAATACAGATGTTGGAGAAATAATATAGCTAGAAAGGAGAGAGGCCATCGAGGGATTTGAAAATAGCATTTCGTTCATAAACCATCTAATCTGCTCAATTCAGGTTTATCTGATTCCCAGATATCTGCTTCTCTATTTGTAAATCATCCAAATCCTTGAATTAGATTTCAGCATGGAACTGATGCCTGTTTATCTGTTATCTTGATATATGATCCACAAGAAAATTTCAATTAAATTTCAGACCAGCTGGTTCACTCATGCCTATCAGGAAGGGGCCTGTCAGCATTACTCGGTCTGGTTTTGTGTGGTTGACTCGATGTCCTCAGGGCAATTTTAAAAAAAAGTAGCAAAGACTCCGAGGATAAATTCATAAAATATGTGATTAGACTCCAGTTCTATTCACAGAGTAGAGTAATGTAGAGTAGAGTAGAAAAATACAGTACGGAAACAGGCCCTTTGGCCCAAACTGGTCCATGCTGACCATGATGCCCACTCAGCTCGTTCCAATTGCCTGCATTTGGTCCACATCCCTCTAAACCCTTCCCATCCACGTACGTATCCAAATGTTTTTTAAATGTTGCTATTGTAGCTGCCTCAACCACTTTCTCTGGCAGCCCATTCCATACACACACCACTTTCTGCATGAAGAAGTTGC
The DNA here is from genome assembly GCF_021869965.1 of Rhincodon typus. Taxonomy (NCBI): domain Eukaryota; kingdom Metazoa; phylum Chordata; class Chondrichthyes; order Orectolobiformes; family Rhincodontidae; genus Rhincodon; species Rhincodon typus. The sequence goes on along the minus strand of NC_063354.1, from coordinate 46,440,507 downwards.
CCCTCAGGTCCTTTTTAAATCTTTCCCCGCTCATCTTAAACCTATGCTGTCTGGTTTTCAATTCCCCATCCCTGAGAAAAAGACGATATGCATTTATCCTATCTATGTCCCTCATGATTTTACACCTCAATAAGGTCACCTGTCATTCTCCTACGTTCCAAGGAATAAAGTTCTATCCTGGACAACCTCTCCCTGTAATTCAGGTCTATTAATCCTGGCAACACCCTCGTAAATCTTCTTTACACACTTTCCAGTTTAACAATGTCTTTCCTATAACAGAGTGACCAAAACTGTACACAATACTCCAAGTGCGGCCTCACCAGCGACTTATACAGCTGTAACATAACGTCCCAACTCCTGTATTCAATGCCTCGACTGACAAAGGCCAGCCTGCTAAATGCTTTCTTCACCACCCTGTCTACCTGTGACGCTGCTTTCAATGAACTATGTACTTGTACTCCTAGGTCCTTCTGTTCCACAACACTCCTCAGGACTGTGTAGTTACTATATAAGTCCTACCTTGGTTTGACTTTCCAAGATGCAACACCTCACACTTATCTGTATTGAATTGCATTTGCTAATCATCAGCCCACTTCCCCATCTGATCAAGATCCCTCTAATTTTTGATAACCTTCTTCACTATCAATGATACCCCCTAATTTTGTATCATCCACAAATTTACTAATTATGCCTTGTACATTTGATCCAGATCATTTATGTAAATAACAAATAACAAAGGTCCCAGCACCGACCCTTGGTGTGTGTGTAAAGCAGTCACACACACACGGTGAAAGGAGTCCAATAAACGTAGATGCTGCCACACCTGCTGCTTGTTTGCAGCACTTTTAGTTTTTATTTTAGATCTCCAACGTACACAATATGCTGCTTTTATTTGAGGACGTAAACATCACTGTCTGAGTGAGTGGAAGAGGTTATGGGTCGCACAGTTCCAGTACTCTGATTCATAACTGTCTGCCCCTGGTTTAGTTCTCAGTACCTCCTATATTTTCACCCGGTTTTGCTTTATTTGAGGTTGGAGTGTCGAGTAATTGAAATAACGAGGGCCTGTTTCTATTTCCAGATCTGGGACACAGCCGGACAGGAGAGGTTTCGCAGTGTCACTCATGCCTACTACAGAGATGCTCAAGGTAGGGCTGCAATAGTTGGGAATTATCAGCTCGCTGGGATCAGGTCCCACACTCCCATTGTGTGTCCTGAATCAGGCCCTAGTGTTGCTGTTAACTTCACATGGTAAACCGTTTAGAATCTGGAAATGTGAGCTGAGGAGAGGGAAAAAGCTGTCGTACAATACAGTAACAAGCAAGTGTGCAGTCAGTCCATTCACACGAGAGCTCGTAACATTTTCTTGTATTAATCTGGAAGCAGAAAATAAATCCTCTGGATCCTGTTGGGGGAATGCAGGAATGTGGAGTTGAGGCACCATTCAGATCAGATTCTTGTAAATCACATGGCTTAAACTAATTGCTTGGACTTATTTACTGGAAATGACATGTCTAGATTTATGGCTGTCAGGAGTTACTTTGTTTTGGAATGGAGCCAGTTGAGGTACAACCTACTGCAAGGGAGAAACTCCCAAGCCCATCCTCCGCCTTTCTGAGATGATTGGTTTGAGGATCCAGTTTGATAACTGAAATGCTGATCCTGTAGTTCTCCTGTAAAACTTCTGCAAAAGTTTCTTCTCAATGACTCTGGAATCTGTAAAGGTCCCAGTGAGGACAGCCTGTGTTCAGTGACACCTGTCCTCATGTATACCAGAAGCATTTGGAGCATTTCAAATCTAATGCCTTTCCTTTTGAAACTTGATCAGTTCTGTTTTTCAAAATTAATCTCTGCAGAGAAAGTTCTGTTTTTTTTCTTTAATTGGTTTATGTGTGGGGGTAGTATTGAGCAAGATAGATATTTATACTTCCGTATTTCAAACTTTGTTAAATACCCTTCCATCTTTGTCAAATAAATCTTATAATAAATCGACAGTATTGTTACTTATTAAAGAAACCTGGTTGATGGATCTTTTTAGTTCTAAACCTAACGTAGATAAATATATGATTGCTCATATTGGGAACTGGGTAAAATATTCAGGAAATGATGTTGTGATCAGTGGAGCAGTGGACTAGAATCTGTTATCTCAGAAGAAGACTACAAGAAATTGTTTAGTCACGTTCTCTTATCTAAACAGGAAAGCGTTTCTACAAATACATAAAGGGAGAAAAGAGTAATTAGGGGAGAATAGGGACCCTTAAAGATCAGCAAGGTCACCTATGTGTGGAACTGCCAGAGATAGGGGAGATACTAAACGAGTGTTTCACATCAGTGTTTATTGTGGAGAAGGATATGGAAGCTAGAGAACTTGGGGAAATAAATAGCAATATCTTGAAAAGTGCCCAAAATACAGAGGAGGAGGTGCTGGACGTCTTAAAATGCATAAAGTTGGATAAGTCCCAGGGACCAGTTTAGGTGTACCCTAGAACTCTGTGGGAAGCTAGGGAAGTGATTGCTGAGCCCCTTGCTGAGATATTTGTATCACCCATAGCCACAGGTGAGCTACCAGAAGACTGGAGGTTGGCTAATGTAGTGCCACTATTTAAGAAAGGTGCGAAGGGAAAGCCAGGGAACTATAGACCAGTGAGCCTGACATCGGTGGTGGCCAAGTTGTTGGAGGGGTTTCTGAGGGACAGGATTTGCATGTATTTGGAAAGGCAAGGACTGATAGTAAATATGGCTTTTTTTGCGTGGGAAATCGTGTCTCACTAACTCGACTGAGTTTCTTGAAGAATTAATAAAGAAGATTAGTGAAGACAGAGTGGTGGACATTGTCTATAGGACTTCAGTAAGGTCTTCAACAAGATTCCACATGGTAGAATGGTTAACAAGGTTAATCACATGGCATATAGGGAGAACTAGCCATTTGGATATGAAATTGACTCGAAGGTAGAAGACAGAGGGTGGTGGTGGAGGGTTGCTTTTCAGATTGGAGACCTGTGACCAGCCATGTGCCACAAGGATCCGTACTGGATCCACAGCTTTTCGTCACTGATATAAATGATTTGGATGTGAATATAGGAGCTATGGTTAGTAAGTTTGCAGACAGCATCAAAATTGGAGATGTATTGGACAGTGAAGAAGGTTATCTCAGAGTACAATGGGACCTTGAACACATGGGCTGATGGGCCATGGAGTGACAGATGGAGTTTAATCTAGATAAATGTGAGGTGCAACATTTTGGTAGGGCAATTCAGGACAGGAATAATACACTTAATGACAGAGTCCTGGAGAGTGTTGCTGAACAAAGAGACCTTGGAGAGCAGGTTCATATTTCCTTGGAAGTGGAATCACAGGTAGACAGGGTATTGAAGACAATTGGTATGCTTGCCTTTATTGGCATTGAGTATAGGAGTTGAGAAGTGATTTTGGGTCAACATAGGGCATTGGTCAGGCCACTTTAGGAATACCGGGTTCAGTTCTGGTCTCCCTGCTGTAGAAAGATGTTGTGAAACTTGAAAGGGCTCAGAAAAGATTTATGAGGATGTTGCCAGGATTGGAGGGTTTGAGCTATAGGGAGAGACTGAATAGGCTGGGACTATTTTCTCTGGAGCATCAGAGGCTGAGGGGTGACCTTAAAGAGGTTTATAAAATCATGGGGGGCTTGGATAGAGTGAATAGACAAGGTGTCTTCCCCGAGGTGGGGGAGTCCAAAACGCGAGGGCATAGGTTTAAGGTGAGAGGGGAAAAATTTAAAAGGAACTTAAGGGGCAACTTTTTCACACACAGGGTTGTGCATATATGGAATGAACTGCCAGAGGAAGTGATTGCTAAAGTCCTACTCCAGAGATTTAAACTCAAATCTGTCTCTCTCCCACACACATTTCTGAGGGCCTCTGAGAACCAGGGTGAAGGCAGGGGAGTGGTGAGGCAGTGGTCAGCAGGGGTGTGATAGGTCCTGGATGCCAGTAACATTTCAATATCCTGCATTGTTTCTATCAGACTGGCAGGTAAACAGTAGGGCTTTAATCTAGAACCTGCTAATTGCTCGGCATGTTTACACAAGGAAGGGGTCTGAGTTCCCAAAATGGAGGCAGTGAAATCCCCAATTTAACCTAATCCCAAGACCCATTCCCAGATTCCCAGGATCTGCTTGCTAATGAGATCTGACTCAGGCCTCAATAAGATCTGAGTGGGAGTGGGCCACACCATGTGTGAAGCTGGTTAGTGGCATTGTTAGTGTGAGAGAGGAAGTGAGTTTTCTTTTCTTTTTTTCTTTATTCATTCACGAGATGAGGGCATTGTTGACTAGACCAGCGTTTATTGCCCATTGCTGTTAGTTGCCCAGAAGGCATTTAAGAGACAACCACATTGCTGTGGGTCTGGAGTCACACGTAGGCCAGACCAGGTAAGGATGGCAGTTTCTTCCCTAAAGGACATTAGTGAGCCAGATGGATTTATGATTATCATTAGACTCTTAATTCCAGATTTTTTTATTGAATTCAAATTCCACCATCTGCCATGGTAGGATTCAAACCAGGGTCCCCAGAACCTATCTGGGTCTGTCAATTAACATTCCAGCGATAATACCACTGGGCCTCCCCCTCCTCTGATGGTATATATCACAGGGAGGTGATGGCCTAGTAGTTTTACATGTATCACTAAACAATTAATCTAGAAACCCAGGTAAAGTTCTGAGGACTACAAGGTGTGGAGCTGGATGAACACAGCAGGCCAAGCAGCATCAGAGGAGCAGGAAGGCTGACGTTTCGGGCCTAGACCCTTCTTCAGAAACCACAGGGTTCAAATCCCACCAGGACAGATGGTGGAATTTGGATCCAATAAAATAGTCTGGCATCAAGAGTCCAATGATGACTATAAAATAATTGTCAATTGTCAGAAGAACCCATCAGGTTCATGAATATCATTTAGGGAAGGCAACTGCTGTTGTTACCTGGTCTGGCCTACTCGTGACTCCAGATCCACAGCAATGTAACTGACTCTGAACTGCTCCTGTGGGAAATTGGCGATGGGCAATAAATACGGGATGTCCACATCCCATGAATGAGTATGCTCTGCCAGTGGTAGCAGCAGGAGGACAGATGATGGGAAGGAATGGTTTAAGACGGTTAAACTGAGCTGAGTTATTTACAATGGGAATCAGAAAGAGAGATCTGGACACATGCTAAGACAATAGAAAATGGTCTTTGAGCATGGAGGACCACAGGGTAACAGTAAGCCTCAAAAGGCTGAAGTCAAGACAAAGGACAATGTACAGCTGACAATCTGCAAAGCAGGGCAAGTGCCTAGTGCTCAATTTAGGAGCTGGCTAGATTAGATCAAAACTACTGTAATATCAGTTTTCCCCCAGTGCTAAACTCACTCTGAAATCAGCATATCGCCCAGTATCAAACACACTCTGATATCAGCATATCTCCGAGTATCAAACACACTCTGATATCCGATATCATCTGGTATCAAACACACTCTGATGTCAGCATATCGCCTGGTATCAAACACACTCTAATATCAGCATATCGCCCAGTATCAAACACATTCTGATATCAGCATATCGCCCAGTATCAAACACACTCTGATATCCAATATCACCTGGTATCAAACACACTCTGAAGTCAGCATATCACCTGATATCAAACATACTCTGATATCGGATATTGCCCAGTATCAAGACACTCTGGTATCAGCAGCTTGCCTGGTATCAAACACACACTGATATGAGATGTCACCTGCTACCAAACACACTCAGATATTGGATATCACCTGGTACCAAACACACTCTGAAATTGGATATGGCCAAGTATCAAACACACTCTGATATAACATATCACCCAGTAGCAAACACCCACTAATATCACATACCGCTCAGTATCAAACAAACTCTGATATGGGATATCGCCCGGTATCAAACACACTGTAATATCGGATATCACCTGGTGTCAAACACACTCTGATATCAGCATATCACCTGGTATCAAACATACTCTGATATCGGATATCACCCAATATCAAACACACTCTCGTAGAATAATCACAAGGTCAAAGTTTGTTTTAAAACCACGCCTGGAACAAGGTTTAATTTTAGTAAGGTTGGCTTGAGTAGCAGAGTGAGTGAAAAGGAAGATTAAATGATGCTACATTATGATTGACCAGTTATTAAACTCCAAGAGTTCAGTGTTGTTCTGGAAGTTATGGGGAAATATCAAGGTGATCAAGGGAAACATGTTGTTGTAGTGAGATGAGGTAAGTTTGTGCATTTTGTGAAAATTGGAGAAAAACTCCATCATTGTCAAAAAGATAGCTTGCTTGAAGGAGGAAATCTGACAAAGGAAGAACATGAGAAATCTCCTCGAGCCAAATTCATCCTCCAGCCTCAAGTGAAATTCAAAAAGAAAGTGATTTGTTTTCTAGAAACACACAATCTCCAGCAGAGCAAACTGAGCACATTATTGATTTAGACAAATCAATCAGTGTCCGAGTCCCAGCTATTGCATGATGTTGCTCAGCAATTTCAATATTCAGGTTTGACTCAGTGCAAGATGTTGAGGGAGTAGAGTAAAGTGAATGAAAATGGAAGCAAGCAGCCAGACAGCAAACACAAGAAGACCAATAGATTACGGGAAAGAAAGTGGAAAGGAAAAATAAATCATTTGTTCCTTTCTTTATTTCTTGACAAATTATGGTATTTTTGTTGAACACCTATTAAAGTTCTGGAAAAATAATTTCCTTTTACACATAAATGACTCTGGAAATATTAGTCATTTTGTTTTAGATACAATTCCTATTGTATTATTCCACAGATCTCAGAAAGACACTGTAACCTTTTAAGGTTATAATGATATCACAACATATGGCACTGCAGTATAAAAGGTTCTCCATCATACTCTCTATACATCCTGTCAGTCAGTCAAACCTGTCAGTCTCTCATTCTGTCAGTCTGTCAGTCAGTCAGTCAGTCAGTCAGTCAACTCTGCACATATTGTAATAGTAACATAAGTAGATAACCTAGACTATACCTAAGTCTGAGATGTTGTGTACATAGTCAATTGTTAATAAACGTCCAAATATCTGTCTCAGTAAGAATCTCTGTAGTTTGTATGACTTGGGCTAATATATAGAAAACGACATATCAGTCACAGTAAGAACAACTTTGCAATCCATCCTGTTTAAATTTTAAAGTATTGTTTATGTTAGTTTAGTCATCTTGTACTCTGGAAAGTTGTGTACTTGTATCATTTTAGATTTAATATACAAGTTGTTTTTCTTTAAAGGAGGTAAGAGTGCAGTATATTTGACAATTTCTCATAATGCTCGCACTGTTGTCCTCTCAGTTGGAGCAATGTAAATAAGGACTGTTCAAGAATAGCATCCAGCAGTTGAACATGTCTTACTCTTGCCCAGTATAATGCACAACATCTTAGCAACTATTTCACATTTTAAACACCGTCCCATAGCAACCATTTCAAACTTCTACATTGGCATTTGCTCTGAAATGTCTTCCCCACTCTTCATTTAATCTTGGATGACAATTTTAGTCCATCCATTAACCCAGAATTACCTCTCCATTGTCTGCTACAGCTCCTGACAGCAACTCCAGCCAACAACCGGGTACTAAGACACCTTCAGGCTTCCCACAAGGCTGCTCATCCATTCCTCACAAATCACTCTACGTTTTTTCCACACACACAGGAGAGAATTTTTGAATATTGAAAGCAAACCTGGAGTAGAAATGCCAACTAGCTCAATTTACTTGATGACAATTGATTCAAGTGGGTTTCCTCTTTATTTCACAATTTCTGTCCCTTTACCTTCTTTGCTAAGATATTGAATGGTTGCAGGCTAGGTTTCATGGGCACTGCTGACCTACTGGTACCTCCCCTCTGTGCCCATTTTTCATGCTTGATCAAAGACAGTCCATGCTAATTACCCATTTGGCATCAGAGGCATCACCTATTGATGGGCACTTCACCTGACCTGTATTTTATAGGTGGAGGTTATTGGCAGGGAGTCAGTAGTTAGAATCCTTGCAGATTGTTTAAACTTCCCAACCTGTGTACTGAACCCGTCAGCCCTGCAGTGAAACCTGTTAATGCTGACTTTGACATTGATGTAGCTTGGTCTGATTGTTGGGGGTCCGTTAGCTCAGTTGACCAAATGGCTGGTTTGTGCTGCAGAATGATGCCAATAGTGTGGGTTCAATTCCTGTACCAGCTAAGGTCATTATGAAAGCCTTGCCTTCTCAGTCTCGCCCCTTACCTGAGGCATACTCACCACCAGTCACCTCTCTCTTTAATGAAAAAGACCAGCCTATGGTGACCCAGGACTGCTCAAGTTTCACATCACTCATAGCTTGGTCTCACCAGCTCAGCTACCCCTTGCCAAGCTCCTTGACTTGATTCTGGCCTAGATACTACAACAATAGCCTCCATCTCCGTAGTGCCTTGAACCAATGTACAGTGGTCCACTTGGCACTGCACAAACAGAATTTGGAACCAGGTTACATTAGGAGATATTAGGACAGGTGACCAAAGGATTGAACTATAAGGTGTGTGTTCATGTAGAAAAGCCAGCTTCAGAGGTGTGAGGAGGACATTCCAGAACCTAGATGCAGTGACAGAGAATCAGGAATGTGCAGGAACATAAGAACATAAGAACTAGGAGCAGGAGTAGGCCAGCTGGCCCCTCGAGCCTGCCCCGCCATTTAATAAGATCATGGCTGATCTTTTTGAGACTCAGCTCCACTTGCCTGCCCACTCACCATAACCCTTAATTCCTTTACTGTTCAAAAATTTATCTAGCCTTGCCTTAAAAACATTCAGCGAGGTAGCTTCAACCGTTTCACTGGGCAGGGAATTCCACAGATTCACAACCCTTTGGGTGAAGAAGTTCCTCCTGACCTCAGTCCTACATCTGCTTCCCTTTATTTTGAGGCGATGCCCTCTAGTCCTAGTGTCATCTGCTAGCAGAAACAACCTCCCTGCCTCCACCTTATCTATTCCCTTCATAATCTTGTATGTTTCTATAAGATCTCCCCTCATTCTCCAATGAATTCCCAGTCTACTCAGTCTCTCCTCATAATCCAACCCTCTCAACTCAGCAATCAACTGAGTGAATCTCCTCTGCACCCCCTCCAGTGCTAGTATATCCTTTCTCAAGTAAGGAGACCAAAACTGCACACAGTACTCCAAGTGTGGCCTCACCAGGACCCTATACAGCTGCAGCATAGCCTCCCTGTTTTTAAACTTCCATCCAGGAAGCCAGGATCAAAGTGATCTCTGAATGTTGGGGTGTGGGAGCAACTATAGAGCTAGGGAGGATGAGGTAATGGAGGCATTTAAAAACAAGGGTGGGAGTTTTAAATCTGAGACATTGCTGGACTGGGAGCCACTGCAAGTTTGACAGTGATTCTAACTTCATGCTGTCAACCGATCACGGGAGGGGGAGGTGGGAGTGTTTGACTGCTGCATGCTGTAAGGGTTGGGTGGATAGTGTCTGAACATGACTGATTGGAACTGAAACTCTCCCTCTCTTCCCACAGCACTGCTGCTGCTGTACGATATCACAAGCAAATCATCATTTGACAACATCAGGGTAAGATGCTTCGAATTTCATGATTCCTCAAATAAATTTGGGGAATTCAGATGGTGGACTGATCCTACATAAATAATCCAAAAGGAGAGTCCATTTCATACAGTGTGGAAGCAGGCCATTCAGCCCTTACGAACTCTCCAAACAGCATCCCACCCAGACCCACCATCCTACCTTATCTCTGTAACCCTGCATTTCCCTTGGCTAATACACCTAGCCTGTACATTCTTGGACACTATGGGCAATTTAACATGGCCAATCCAACTAAACTGCACATTTTTGGTCTGTGGGAGGAAACCGGAGCACCCAGAGAAAACCAGCACAGACACATGGAGAACGTGCAAACTCCACACAGACAGTTGCCCAAGGGTGGGATTGAACCTGGGTCCCTGGCGCTGTGAGGCAGCAGTGCTAACCACTGAGCCACCCATTTTCCTTCGTAACTCATTGCCCACTGTTTTCACCATGATCAAGCTGGGATTAGTGTAGATAGGTGGGTCACAGGGCCTCTTCTGTTATGTATGACTGAATGACTCTAAGCTTCATCGTTCAGTCACCTTCACAAACCAAATGTCAGCTCAAGGCAACAAGCTCTCCTGTGAACCTGGAGGTCATGGGTTCACTGACCCATCCTACAATTATCATTATGTAATCTAGGCTTCCGAGCCAGTACAGCACCAAGTGAGTGCTGCCCTGTCGGAATCACCACCTGTCAGACGAGACCTTAAGGCCACACTGCAGTGACAAGCATATAACCTTAGAACTGCACTTTGGCACAGTATGGACAGGGAAAGCATTAAACCAAGCCCCATCTGCATCTCAAGTTGACATCAAAACTCACAGTATCACAGAATTATTACAGCACAGAAGGAGGCCATTCAGCCCATTGTGTCTGCATTGGCTCTATTATCCAGTCTGATTCTATTACCTAGCACCAACCTCCTCCCCGTATCCCTGCATTCCATTACTGTCCAAGAAAACTTATCAATGCCTTCACAAATACTTCAATTGAACCTCCTGCTGCCACATTTCCAGGCAGTGCATTCCATACCTTAACAACAGTTTTTTTTTCTCACATCACTTTAAATCTGTGCTCTCTCACTCTTTTCCTTTCACCCTGTCCACCCTACCCAGTCTGCACATGAATTTGAAAACCCCTTTGAAATCTCCTCAAGGCCCTCTTTTCTCCAAGGAGAACAGTCCCAACTTCTTCAATCGATCCTCATAACTGAAGTTTCTCAGTCCTGGAACTATTCTTGAAAATCACTTCTACACTCTATCTGGTGCGTTCGCGTCTTTCCTATAGTGTGGTACCCACAACTGTACGCAGTACTCAGGCTGGGGTCTAATAAGTACGTGTTCAACATCATCTTCCAGCACTGGACCCTGTGTTGGAGTAGCACTGAGCAAGTGAGTATAAAAACCCCATGGCTCAATTTCAAAGCAGGGCAAGTTGGTCCTGGCCAGTATTTAGCCCACAACCAATGTCTGGTCAATATGGCATTGCTGTTTGTGCTGTGTATAGATTGCCTGTCATCCTTCCTATAGTGACAACACTTCAACAGTTCACTAAAGAGATGTAAACTACTTTTGAACATTCTAAGATTGTGAAAATTGCTATATAAATTTACATCTCTCTTTAACTTTCAAATCTAATCTATCACAGGGACTGAGCACCCTGGAACCCTCGCCTCACTCAGTTTTCCCTTCTCCATTCTGTGGGCTTTGACAACCCAAGCTTGGTGCTGCCCATTGCGATTTATCTCGCACTCTCTCCTGCATCCTGCCAATCTTGTTATCGCCCTGCTCTGTCTGGTCCTTGGATCAAAAATGGCAGCTTCTGGAGTGAGCAAACCAATTAATTGAATGGATGTGGCTGCCTGACTGTATTGTTATTCAAAAAGAAAGAGCTTGCATTTATATAGCAACTTTCACAAGCTCAGGGTATTTCTAATGCCTAAAAGTACTCCCACCTTCAGTTGGAATACATCCAGTAAGGGCCATGCTCTTTGTTAGAAAGACAGATTACATTTTCATAGAACCTTTCTTGGCCATAAGACATCCCAAAACGCTTTACAGTCAATGGGGTACTTTTTACAGTGTATGATAAGGACAACCAATTCATGCATAGCAAGTTCCCACAAATCGCAAAATGATAATGATCAGATGATTTGTTGATTTGCGATGTTGATTGAAGGATAAATATTCACCAGAACACCAGGGATAGCTGCCATGCCTTTTGCTAAAATAGTGCCGCAGGATTATTAATGTCTAACTGAGAAGGAAGGTTGGGTCTCAGAGTAACATCTCTTCCAAAAGGTGGCAATGCAGCACCCCCTCAGCCAGAACGTTAGCCTTGATCTTCCATACACAAGTCATAGATTAGATCTTGAACCCAGAGTCTCTGACTCAGCAGTGAGATTGCCACCCACTGAGCCCCAGCTGCCAGTATGCATTGTTCTCTCAGCCAGAAAGTGACCAGGAGGGTTCCCTGCGCACAATCTAACTCTAACCTTAATCCTAATGTGTTCAGGAAGAGCCTTGTTCTCAGTTAAAACATGCCAAAGATGGTTCCTGCCTAAGATGTAAGCTGTTTCTTCTTCTTCAAATAAAGTGCACCTTCAGTTTTTATCTCTAATTAACTAGTCATTGCTGTGAGTATCATGATGTGTGGAGTTAGCAGTCAGGCTGTTGTTAGAGACTGGAGCTATCAGTGTTAGCCTTGAAAGGCAGAAACAATCTTGGGGAAATGTTAAGAAGCCCAATTTACTAAGAGATAACTATTATTATAGTTTGACATCGTGCCATGTCCCAAATGTATAGTTACAAGAACAGAGATGCCAAGCACTGACCACTCTGCTCTGCTCCAGTGACTGGAGTAAGGCTTTCAGTGAACCCCTGACCCAGTGGACTATCAGAAAGGATTTGGAGCTTATGAAAACTGAGTCCACAGCTCTCACTGGGGGTTCGATGGGGCCAAGTACCCTGGTATCTGCTCTTGATCACATCCAATGGCTATTGCTGTCACATGCGAATATGTGGGTATCAGGTTGTTCAGAAGGAATGAATTCATTCTGACAGACTTCATTCTGCAGGCTCCTTTGGTTAAATGGACTGTCAGACTTGGTCTAGGTTAAGATGTCAAATCCAACCACTTGGCAAAGGGAAAGAGAGCTACGGAGAGTTAATCTGGGATACAGAACCAGATCCTGTCTTCAGTGAAATCTAGTAAATTGCTTAAACATGATTTCCCTTTCGAAAAACCATGTTGACTATTCCTGCAGACTTTGAGCTTTTCCAAGTGCCTCATTATAACCTCCTTAATGATCAACTCTAACATCACCCCCATGACAGACATCAAGCTAACTAGCCTAGAGTTTCCAGTTTTCTGCCTCCTTTCCTTCTTCGAAAGAGGAGATATACTTGTCACTTTCTAGTCTGATGAGGCCTGACCAGGGTCCATTTGTAACTTTGGAAAGTTTCATACCAATGAATCTTCTACCTCATCGGCCACCTTTGAAGTCCAATATACCCAGGGACTGATGAACTCACAGTTCTATCAGTTTGCTCTGTATTACTTCCCTAGTGATTATAATTTTACCAGGTTCCTCTCCTCCTTCCACCACTTGATCTACTGGGATTTGTTTTATATTTGTATTTTGAAGATAGAAGCAAAAGTATCTATTCTTTAGATCACCACTGTTATTATCTATTAGCTCTGCATTCCCAGCCTTTAGAAGACCAACACTCACTTTTGCTTACTCTTTTCCTTTATAGATACCCTGGAAACTATCTGTTGTTACAGTTCTAGCTAGCTTTCTCTCATACCCTAATTTATTAGACCTGATTAACCTGTTAGTCAGTCTCTGCAGTGCAGTAGATTCTGACTAGTCGTCTGACCTACCACTCATTTTTGCATAAGTTTATGCATTTTTCTTAAGCTTGATCTTTACGTGAACTTCTTTTAGTTAACCACAGATAATGGGTCCTCCCCTTGGAATTTTTCTTTGTATTAAGAATGTACTTACTCGGAGTATTGTGAATTTCATATTTCATATGGCCCGTAACCAGCAGTGTACCCCAAGGAATGGTGCTGGGTCCACTGATTTTTGTCATTTTGATTTGGATGTGAACATAGGAGGTTAGGGTTAGTAAGTTTGCAGATGACACCAAAATTGGAGGTGGCATGGATAACGAAGAAGGTTACCTCAGAGTACATCTGGACCTGAATCAGATGGGCCAAGGAATAGCAAATGGTGTTTGATCTAGATAAATGTGAGGTGCTTCATCCAAGTGTAGTTCAACAGAGAGGAGTAATGATTCATCAGCTGAGAGAGGATGGTACATGGTAGTCAGCAGGAGGTTTCCTTGCTCATGTTTAACCTGAAGCCATGAGACTTCATGGGGTCCAGCCTGAATATCGAGGAGTCGCAGAGAAACTCCCTCCCATCTGTATACCACTGTGCTGCCACCTCTGCTGGCTCTATCCTGGTGGTGGGACAGAACATGTCTGGGAATGGTGATGGTGGTCTTTGGGATATTATCTTTAGCATTCCGTGAGTATGACTATGTCCGTCTGTTGTTTGACTAGTCTGTGAGACAGCTCTCCCATTTTGGGCAATTGACCCCAGGTGAGCATCCAAGATGGCGGTAAAGTAGGACTCCTGAGCCCGGGGCTCATCCACTCCATTTGCATTTCTTTCCTTTCTTTTCTTTTCTTTATTCCTCTTTTCTCATTTTATTTGCTTCTTTTTACTTATGAAAGAGCTTAAATAATGGCGATGGCAGTGAGGTGAGCCAAGCGGGGACTCGTGGTGGAGGCATTGGAGGCAAGTTTTGAGTTCCCGGCAGCTTCCGCATCGACGGGATGGGTCCAGCGCCAACTCACGGCAACTGCAGCAGAGGGGAGTCCAGTACAGACTCATGGGGGCGGCTGCAGAGGGGAGTTTGTGCCTGGTGCAGGACCTGGCAGCATTGGCAGCGGCTCCATTGGCGAGGTGGACCCAGAGCAGACCTTTGGCGGGAGCAGATGAGTCGGGTTTGGGCTGGTCCAGGACCCCGCAGCATCAGTGGCAGCTGCATTGGCGAGGTCCAGCGAGGACTCATGGCGGTGGCAGTGACAGTGACAGTGGAGGGGAGATGGCACCAGAAAGAGGCGACTCTTGTTCCAGCAGTGAGGGGAATTGTAGCTGGCTGCTCCAGGCCCATGGCTGGGCACTTAACAAGAAGGACTGTAAAGTTGAACTTTATTTCTTTACTTTTCTGCCTTTATATTCTATGTTGTGGTTTATTTTTCTGTGTTTTAAGATGGTGTTGGAAATTGGTGACACTATACAGCACTTTTTGTAGTGATTGTAATGAGGTTAACCAGAGAGCCTTCATGCAATATGAGTTCCCTGATTGGGGCTGTTAACCTGGTCCAATCGGGGAGCTCTGGCTGACAGATATAAGCAGGATACAGAGGTTCTGTTCACTCTGAGAGCTGGCTCTGAGGGAGCTGGATCAGTATGAAGGACATGTAAACAAAAGGTTAACTGGTGACGGGATACTGGCCTCAGTGGAGTTATTTTACTTTTCACTGTATTATGTAACATAATACACATGATAATAAATAAATCAAATATTAGTAAGGAGGACTTTACAGGATCGACAGGGCTGTTTCTGTCATTGTCTTTTCCAGTGCCTAGGTGATCTGTTTGGTTCCAAGTCTTTTTTGAGACTTTGTAGTGATTAATAAAACTGAGTGTCTTGCTAGGCCATTTCAGAGGGCAGCTGAGAGTTAACCACAATCCTGAGAGTCTGGAGTCACATGGGGAGGCGAGGGCCTAGTGGTATTATCGCTAGACTGTTAACCTAGAGACCCAGATAATGTTCTGGGGACCAGCATTCGAATCCCACCATGGCAAACGGTGGAATTTGAATTCAATAACTATCTGGAATTAAGAATCTAACGATGACCTCGAAACAATTGTCGATTGTCAGGAAAACCCATCTGATTCACTAATGTCCTTTAGGGAAGGAAACTGCCATCCTCATCTGGTCTGGCCTACATGTGACTCCAGACCCACAGCAATGTGGTTGACTCTAAACTGCCCTCTGGGCAATTAGGGATGGGCAATAAATGCTGCCTAGCCAGCAACACCTTCATCCCATGAATGAATAAAGGAAAATAAAACATTTAGACCAGACCAGGTAAGGATGGTAGATTTCCTTCCCTAAAGGACAATAGTGAGCCAGATGGTTTTTACCCAACAATCAACAATGGTTTCATGGTCATCAGTTGATTCTTAATTCCAGATATTCTTTATTGAATTCAAATTCCACCATTGACCGTGGCAGGATTCAAACATTCTCCAACTTGGTAATGAACAAAAACATCAAGAGTTGTGTCTTCCAATCGGTTAATACTGTCGACTATGTGTGTTAACTGTAGATTAACTTGCTGACTGCTCAAGCATGATAGACCTCATCAGCACGATGAATTAAACTCTTCCCAGGGTCAAGTGTCAGTCTGAATGTTCAATGCAGCATCACTGGTAATTGTCAGGCTCTTTTGTTAATCCTGCCTCACCGAATGAGGTTTTTAAAAAAAGCTTTTATTCTTGAAAGACAATGATTGGGCAAAACCCTTGAAAACCTCTCATATACCGTGAATGGGCCACATGCCCCAGGATTGAACTCCTGGTTATGCAGAACCCCCAGCCCCCTGTAAGAAGAAGCAGCAGACAGTGTGAACACAAAACTCAGATTATCCAACCTGTTACAGATTACAGGCAAAAGAGAGAATTGAATGGGAGACTCGAAGCCATTTTGCAGCATCAGGGAGAGGAGGTGGAGTTATGACTATTGATTAAAATTATGATTAATTGATATTTGTGCTGCTACTGTTTATCCTGGGGGTAGACAGTTCCATCTTCAAATTGTTGAGAGGTCAAGATAAAGAATGAGATTGAGTTGGAGAGGGACGAGCAGTCTTGATTTGATTCAGGAAGCAGGGAGTGTGCAGAATAGAGAACTAGAAACTGAAGAGTACTATTAGTTTATGATGCGAAGTAGGGCTTTGAATGCTGTTAGCGTCTATCATTGTGTAAGCATAGCCCTGGTCAAGTTAATAATGGAAATGTCAAGGCTCATTTGGAATGCTTCATTCCATAGGATGACGCTTATTGACATAGATGTGACGTCAAACAGATAGACTGAATGAAGATAGGCTGTAGAAAATCAATTGAGTTACAGCAGCAGGTTGAGGTTAGAGAGCTACAAATCTCCCATTTCTCTCCTCCTAGCTCATTACTTAATGAGCTGTAATAATATTTGAAGCAGTGAACTCTCAAAATATCATGTTAGGTTCTCTTTATCTGTTTTGAAGCAACAGTGCTGATGAGTCAGACTGCTTTCGAAGCCATGCTAAATTTAACCACTGATTCTCCTATACCTGACAGGCTGTGATTGACAGCAACGTCCACATTTTCATTCACCTTATTCTCTCTGAAAGCCTCCGGCTCCCTTAAGAACAATTTGAGGCCTTTCAGTCCTTTGATCTTGTTTCTTTATGTAATTAGATATCTACAGATATGTATTAAACCTATTTAGACACCTTGGCACCACAATCCATGAGGTCATTGTCCAACAGGACAATCACTGTCAGTTTTGAAAGGTCCCAATGACCTTCAGCCACCAAAGTGTTTTGTGGGAGAGAGGTCCAGATTTCCAAAACCTCTTGGTATGAAGTAAACTTTCCCAACATCACCTGAAATGGATCTCGTGTTTAGATTGGGACCCAAAAAAGCTTGACCATTTGACACCTTTAATCGTCTTAAACATCTCCACTAGTTCACTCTGATGTGCCCTCTGGTCCTGCAAATTTAAACCTTATGACCCTGGTTTAATTCCAGTCAATCCACACAGCACGTTTTCCAAGTCCAGTGTATTGCACCTGGCATGTAGTGCCCAGAAAACAAACTCGAGACACGTATTTTAGTATGACTGTGCTGGGGCTTTTGATTGGGACATTTTTAGAGAGAGACATTTTTACTCTGTATCTAATCCCATGTTGTCCCTGTCCTCGGAGTATTTGATAGGGACAGTATAAAGGGAGCTTTATTTTCAGTTTAAAAGAGTAGAGAGGAGCTTTAATTCTGGTTTAAAACAGTAGAAGGAACTTCACTTGGTAACACTTTTTCCGCCCCACTCCTTCTCTCCCTGTCCTGTTTTTGCTGACTTTCCTCTGATTTAGCTTTCCAAAGTTTGCTGTCACTACTGGCAGGTGGAACTGTCACCTGTCTCTTGTGTATGAGCCTCAGGAGTGACTTTGGAGTGCCACTTTGCCACTTCTGTTTCCTAAAGCCGGTGAGCTTTTATTTAATTTTTAAAATCTGATGAATATTTCTTTCTGCTGCATTTTCTCTCAGGCCTGGTTAACCGAGGTACATGAATATGCACAACAGGATGTGGTCATCATGTTGCTAGGTAACAAGGTGGGTACTAATTTGAATGTCATTTTCCATTACGTTACAGTTTTAGTAAAGTGTCACATAATTGAAACACTGACTTGCTTTCGTCATTTCCAAAAGGAATTTACGCAAGGGTTTTAGTTCTGTAGAAAGGTGTCATGATTAGGCCATGAGAAGCAGTGATGAACATGGGCACTGCAGTGAGGAAATCAGTAAGTGGTCCTAACTGACAGCTTTGAGATTTAGACTGGAAGTCGATGAGGTGCTTAGAGTGGACTGTACCTTCCTCTATGGGTAAATAGTCTGAAACACTCATACAGAGAGATGGGGGTTGGATGAGGAACTGTTAGTGCCTAGGCACTGCAACATCTTCAACCAGTAAGGATGGGAGAAGATCAGCCTGGATTAATATACATTAGAAATGACTGGGTGACAGGACAATGGAGAGAAACCCTTATACAATGCCATGACAGTGGAAGAGGAGAATGGCTCATTGGCTGGTGGTGTAATAAATCAGGACCGAGTATGGTCTGGGGTTTAACCCCCCAAAGCTGAGGCTTATTGTCTGAAGTCTTCATCATCTTGTTACTGTATCTAAAATTCTTTCAGATGTTAATGTGCACTCATTTCCAAACTTCAAAGAATCTTGTACAACATCCAATCCTTTCGCCCATTTGCATTCTGTCTATCTATGTTATTCGCACAATCTCTCCCTCATAGTATCTATTCCTCATCTCCACTCCTTCAAGACGCAGTGTTTGTCATTAAATAATCTGACATATTCCCAGTGGTTACCAGTCTCCTGGGAATAGTGTGATTCACTATGGAGATGCTATGGGAGGATTTATATTATCTATTTAAAATCAAATCAATATAATACTCAAAGATAGTGCGAACTGCCGATGCTGGAGAATCTGAGATAACAAGATAACAATGCCATTTCTGAAGAAGGGTCCAGACCTGAAACGTCAGCTTTCCTGCTCCTCTGATGCTGCTTGGCCTGCTGTGTTCATCCAGCCCTACACCTTGTTATCTAACATAATACTCAAAATGCTTTTTTCCACTTGTACGTTCCTGTATCTCCATCCACACAGTATTTTTGACCCTCAATCTTCTTCACTGACCTTATACTTGCTCTGACATGATATAGTCTGTCACTCATACTTGACCATCACTATCTTTTGACCATCACCTTCTCCTGACCATCACCATCTATTGATCATCATCTGGCTCCTTGAGCTTGACCAGTTGAATCATCAATTGTCACATATACATATCCAGTTGAAACACACAATGTTCATCCAGATTGCTCTGTTTTCTCATCGCAGGCTGACATTACCAGTGAGAGAGCCATCAAGAGAGAAGAAGGCGAGAAATTGGCCAGGGTAAGCTAAACACACACGTACCCAGGGAAGTGTAATTCTGCCATACAACCCACTCTGACAATGTGAAATTGACGAGTTTCAGTTGTCTCAGAGGATAGCACCTCCTAAATCTGAGTTAGGAGATTGGGGGTTCAACTCCTACTCCAGAACCTGGCCAATTAAATCACTGCAGTGCAGGATGAGAGAATGCAATACAGTCAGAGGTGCAATCTACTGCATTACAGCCTGGTCTGTGCTCTTGGAGATGTGAAAATCCCTTGGCATTATGTGAGGAAGAGCAGAGGAGTTTTCTTCAGTGACCTGCCAATCATCTAACCCTAAAGTAGCGTCATTAATAAGATATTAATTCATTGGTATTTGTGTTATCTTGCTGCACAGAATTTAGCTGCCATATATCTTGCATAGCAATAGTGACTACACTTCCATGGGATTTTATTGGCTTTGAGGAGATTTGGGATGTCTGAGGAAGTGAAGAATGCTTAGAAATATTTTAATTGTCTCTTCAAAACCCTATGGATCCACTTCTGAAACTCACACACGTGCCCTGCCATGTGTGCCAAAGTGGGGAATGTTGCTTGTTGCCATTGTAAAATCAGCTCCTGGATCTAAGCTCACCTTACATCATGCTGATTGTTATATGATCTGTCCTTTCAGAATCAGGAGATACTGGCACCACTGTGTGACACACTGTGACAGCCTGTGTAGGATGTGACTTATCCATGCTCTGATCCTACACTAATAATGTGCCTGTTTCCAACCCACAGGAATATGGAGTTCCTTTCATAGAGACCAGTGCCAAAACTGGTATCAATGTTGAGCTGGCATTTCTGGCTGTGGCTAAGTAAGTTTGGATTTGATTTGATGTTGACATATGGGCCAAAAGAACATTCACTGTCAGAACTAGAGGCTGTTCAGAGTGAGTCAATAAGGGACAACCAGTTGACAACCAGATAATTCAACAGTTTTTTGTGTTCATTGTTCAGCAATGCTCAATGTGAACTGGAAATGGCTCCATTCCAATGCCTGGTTCCATCAGTCTGTTCCCATGGTCTGGGTTCTCAATCGGTTAATGGACTGGGAAAGGATGGATTTGGAGAGAGTATGGGACAGGTACAGGGCTATAATGGAATGGGTACAAGCAACAGGTTCCCAGAGCTGGATGGGATGTGGGGTTGGGCAGGGGTGTCAATAAACAGACTGCAGTAAAAATACATGTCCTCTCTCTCATTCCAGGGAGCTGAAACACAGATCCGTCAACCAACCAAATGAACCCAAATTCCGAATCCACGAGTACATCGAATCTCAGAGGGAAAAGTCCAGCTGTTGTGGCTTTGAATAAGGGGCTGTTCTGATTGGAGGACTCAGGGCTCAGAGTAGCAATCGGCTTAATTGATTGGCTCTGAAAGATTAGTGAAACATGCACTATTTGTAAATTGGCAATCATGGTCAGCAGTGTATCCATCCTGTATCTATCCTGTACCAACCCAGTACCCATCCTTTACCCATCCTGTACCTGTTGGTAGCACTTAATACCCATCCAGTACCCATCCTGTATTCATCCTGTACCCACCCTGTACCTGTCCCATATCCATCCCTCCATCCCATGTATGTGCCCCTGCCCTGCATCTATCCATGCCTATCTCATACTGGTCCTGTTTCCCATGTCTACATTATCCATATCCATCCTATACCAATCCCATCCATTATCCACTCTGTGCCCATACCTATCCAGTACTATTTTCCATTCAGTTGACATCACATACCCATATTTGTGCCATGCTCTTCGCAGACCATTCCTGCCCCATAGCCACATCCAAACTATTCTATACCCAAATCCTGTATCTATCCCTGGTTAATATGCTTTCTGTGCCTGTCCATTCTGTACCTGTACCACGTGATGTGAGATCTATAACACAAAACAGATTCTCTGCTAGTCGGGACATCTGCACCTCCCCTGGGATTCTGAGAGATTCTGGATCGAAGAAACTCTCCCGCATCCTGATTGGCCAGCTTGCTGGAGGTGAGCAAGATCCTGCAATGGGAATTGTTATGACAGATATCTCTTTAATGGTTACTGGTATTTTATCCCTTTCTGATATCACCTCAAGACAGGTAAGCAGCTGGATGCAACCTATCACGCTGGTCTCCACAGTTACCTGCTCCTTCACAGGCAAATTATTGACCATGATGACCTAGGGGTCCCTTCCACCTCCCTTCACCATCCACCTCTCAGACTCACCACTGTCCACACTACCTACTGTGTCCCTGTGGAGCCTAACAGCACTCAGGCCAGAGCAGTGGGTACCCACTGGGTTCCATGGGTATCAGGTGCCCTTTCACTGACCCTGCAGGTCTGAGATGAAGGTTGCTGTCAGACCTGTTTAGTCCCCGGCTTTCCTCAGCTCCCACTCAAACCCCTCCATTACTGCTCTCTGGCCCATTACCCAGCCAGTGGTTTTCCTGCAGAGCTGTCTACAACTGAAGCCTTGGAGTTTCACAACATTACTGGAGCAGGGACCCTCAGCGCATGAACTGGATGGTCCAGCTGGAGAGATCCAAGGACATTGGGTGTTCAGGGATGATAGCTGGCAATTCATACTCGACAGTGCCCCTCACAATCAATCTCCGGCTTCGAAAGGGAAAGCAATGTAGATTGATTGGCATCAAGGGATAGGGAATAGTAGTATTGAAGGAGATGATGAGCCATGGTCTAATTGAAATCTGCAGCAAGCTCGAAGGACCGAATGGCCTATGCCTGATCCTATTTTTTGTGTTCATGTTCACCCAAGTGACACTGGGTCCGAAAGAATTATGTCTGCTTTGGCTTATGATCTCCTGAATGTGGCAGACAAAATTATCAGTGACCTTATCAAGACGTTTAAAGGAATTGAAGTGATAAATGGAGAGAAACTGTTTCTTCTTTCTTGGGGTGATTCCAGAACATGGGAGGACAATCTTCAAATTTGAGCCAGCTCACTCAGGGCTGGTGGCAGCAACCATTCCTTTCTCACAGAGGGGAGTGGAAGTCTGGAATCCACTCTTCCAAAAAGCTGTGGTGGCTGGAGGCAGGTGTCAACTGAAAATTTCAAACTGGGAGCGATTTTTTTTTTGTGAGGCAAGGGTCAAAATGGAGTTAAGCTATAGATCAGCCATCGCAGGCTTGAGGGGCCGAATGGACTCCTTCTGTTCCCATGCTGCCTGAAAGTCCAGTTTTTACTAGCTGCCCATTCTCACATTCACACAGACGGCACTGGCCATTGGGTTTCAAGCCGTGTGGATGCGGAGCAGCTTAGTTCAGAGATTTTCCCTCTGCCCCAGTTTGTGTGGGACATAGACTGATGTACACAGACCACAGTACAAATTAACCCTTCTCATCTCTAAACCTCTTCCCCAACCACCATTCCATCCACATGTTCAGTGTTTATGAAGGCCGTGCAGAGATCGTGATGTACTGTGCAAACCATGGCAAAACAGACAGTTCAGACGCCATCTTGCTGTGCCCTCCTGTTATGCCATGCTGTTTGTTTCTGTTTTTAAGCATGATTTTAAATAAAGTCACGTGTTTCTTTCTGGGTGGCGGGGGAGGTGCAAGTCAGCTGATAGACATTTTATACATATCTCTAGATGCAGCTTTTTAATCTTGGGATGAAACTGTACATAAAAGAAAAACATGTTTGCTTTGTACTGGGTAATGAGATTACTGTTCTGATGTATTATTTGTTTCACTGAAAGTTTCCTCAGTCGTGTAGCTTTTGAAAAAAAATTAATTGTGCCTAAGACAGAGATTGATGTATTAGAGTTTCCAGGCAAGCGTCCTTTGACTTATTTATGCCAAAAATGGAGGTGTCCCTCACATTACCGGTGTTAGCCCATCCTTGACATCTCCCCACATTGTCACAGAAGAACACTCTTGTGAAGTGGTTTATCAGCCTCACCCCACCCTTCCCCACCAATCATTCCTTCTGCTATTTCAGCCTTCAATTGTGCCAAACTCACTGATGTCAGGGGTCCTCATGTCAACCTGTCACTCCTCTCCTGGTCCTTAAACTGGCTAAGTTTAAGTTTTGTTAGTTTATTCATGAAGAGAATTGCTTCCAGTGATCGAGGGCCAGAAACCAGAGAACACAGATTGAAAGTATTGACAAAATACCAGAGGAGAGACAAGAATTTCTCTTTTATGCAGTGAGTCATGATGACTGGGAATAAAGATGTGCCAAAAGATCATGGAAACAGGTTCAGCAATTGCATTGAAAAATGGACAAATACTCGATGAGAAAAATGTGCGCCAGGCTTTCGGGAAAGACCAAAAGAGGAGAATAATGAAATCATTCTTTCAGAAAGCCAGAATGGGCACAATTCCTGCACTGTACGACTCTATATTGGGGAGCAGTAGTTAGCCAGCACCCAGTTTGTGATGTAGTAGCAGCGATTTGTCAGGAAACACTGGCTGAGAGAAAATCTCCACAGTGTGAGGTTCTGAGAAAGACTGAGTTAAGAGAGTACCCAGTGCGATGACACTCTGTCCCTACCTTAGCTGGTTTGCTTCTGAACCCTCTCAATAAATCATTTACCATCCCCAGACTGGACCATTCCAAAGATTCCCAATCCTGTCTTCAATCTTGTGTCCTGTTTGACAAACTTATTCAAGATTTTTGAGGATGCAACGAATAAAGGGGAGTCAGTAGATATAGTGTGCTCTGGTTGAATATCCAAACATCACTCGATAAACTCCATGCAGAAGTCTAATACGTTAGGGCTAATGGTGTTGGAGTAAGATATTTGCATGGATAGGGGTTAGATTAATAGGTAGGAAGCAGAGTGTAAGCATAAATCGAGCATTCAAGTTGCAGGCACAAGGATCAGTGCTCAGGTACCCAGCTATTTATAATCCAGGTTAATGGCTCAGACAACAAGTAATGTTCGCTGATATGATTCAAGGAGGAAATGTAAGTTGTGAAGAGGTCACAAAGGTTAAGAAAAGCAGAATATTTTTAAAATTCATCTGTCTGCTAACCTACCACATTTCTTACTCACAAGTCTGTCCAAACATTACATTATCAGTTTTATGAATTTTAAAAATATTCTGCTTTTCTGATATGATGACCAAAGTGAATGATTTCACACTTCCTCACTTCATCCTCTCTCTGTCACCTTGTTGCCTATTCTCTTAACCTGCATGTATCTCTTTGTGACCTCTTCACAACCTACATTTCCTCCTTGATTTATATCATCAGCGAACATTACTCACTGTCTGAGCCATTAACCTGGATTATAAATAGCTGGGTTTACCTGAGTATCGATCCTCGAGCCTGCAATTTGAAAATACTCCATTTATGCTTACGCTCTGCTTCCTGCCTATTCACCTAACCCCTATCCATGCGAATACCTTACACAACTCTATGAGCCACAATGTGTCTTAGACTTTTGCATGGCAGCTTATCAAGTGACATTTGGATATTCAACTGCAGCATACTACATGTACTGGGTCTCCTTTATCTACCTTCATTGCAAAGGGATTAGACTATGAGAATAAAGAATGCTGTTAGAACTGTCCATCGTTTTGTGAGATGACATCTGAAAGTCTGAACCACACTAAAACACAGCACAGTCTCTAGCTAAGGAACTGATCGTTTAGGTCTGAGATGAGGAGAATTTTTTTTCACTCAAAGGGTTGTGAATCTTTGGAATTCTGTAGCCCGGAAGTTGGTGGGTTCTGAAGAAGGGTCACTGGATTTAACTCTGCTTAATCTTCACAGATGCTGCCAGACCTGCTGAGATTTTCCAGCAATTTCTGGGCTTTTTTCCCTTATTTTCAGTATCTGCAATTCTTTAGGGTTTCTTTGTTTGAGTGATGGAGGTTTCATTTTTGAGTATTTTTAAGACAGAGATAGTTGGTCTCTCGGGAAATCAAGAGATAGGAGGAGCAAGTGAGAAGTTTGATTTAAAGTGCAAGATCAGCCATGATCATATCAAATAGTGGAGCAGGCTTGATTTTCTGAATCAGAATCTGAATCATTGACTAATGCTGCTCCTGTTTCTTATGTTCATCTTCTGCCATCCTGAAATCAGCCATAACTTGTACCAAGTCCTGTTCCACCACTGCACTCACTGACCACGAGTTAACTGTCTCAATCCCTCTCTGTATCTCCTCCAACTCTGCAAACTTTCAAGATCTCTGCACTCATCCAATTCTAGATTTTTAAACTGCACCATCGACCATGCCTTCAGCGGCCTGGCCCCATGCTCTAAGATCCCTCCCAAATCCTCGCTGACTTTTTATTCCTTTCAGCCACTCCTTATAACTTAATTCTCTGACCAACTTTTGATCACTTCTCTTTAGGACCAATTATGTTAAATGTTATCTGATTATGCTCCTGTGAAACATTGTGGGCCACGTTACAATGTTAAAGATGATACTGCAACTCAAAGGCGTTATTCTCAGAGTGAAGGACACAGGGAGGAAGGACTGATTAGGGGATGGCCTGTGTAACATTGGGAATGCTCAGAGAATCACTAACTAGACGAAGGGATCAAGACACCAAGGGTCATGTCAAAGTGAGTTATCGAGGTAAACGATGAAATGAATGACCCAGTCAGAAAAGTCTATCTCTAATCTAAGACATTCAACAAGGAAACAGAAGAAAGCTTGAAACAGGAAGCTGGATGTTTAATAAATTACTGTGAATAACAATGGTGACTAAATTAAATGTAATAATCTGCCTGTTTTATACAACAATGTAAAGGTAACTTCACTCCATATCCAGCTCTGCTGTATCTGTCCTGGGAATATTTGATAGGAACAATGTCAAGCTTTACTTTTGATTTAATGAAGTAGAGAGAGCTTTAGTTTCATTTTAATAGAGTAGAGGCAGCTTCACTGTGTACATAACCAATGTTGTACCTGTCCTCGGAGTTTGATGTGACTGTGTAGAACGAGCTTTACTTTACCTTTATAAAAGTAGAGAGAGCTTCACTCTGTATCAAACCCATGCTGTCCCTGTCTTGGGAGTGTTTCATGATGACAGCGTACAAGGAGCTTTACTCTGCATCTAACCCTGTGCTGTACATGTCCTGGGAGTGTCTGATGGAGACAGAGGGTCAGCACCAAGGGAGCACCATACTGTCAGAGGATCAGTGCTGAAGGGACTGCTCCAAGAGGTTAGGAATTCTCTCTCATGTTAGCTCCAATATTTATCCTAAGTGACATCACTAAAGCAGATTAACTGCTCGAGTGGAGTTTGTGGGATCTTGCTGTTTCCACTAATGAACTGAATTTCGACAGGAATTGAGATATTTGCTTTCTGCAGAGGAAGCTGCAACTTTGAGAAATTACTGATTGATGCAGAACCATCTGGAAAGTCTGGGATCAGGTACGAGCCTTGAATTCTGGGCCCTTGTTTGTGGATTATCCAATGTTTACTTAACATAAAATAATTGTTTTACCAGCTCGGAATCACTCCTTGGTTCTTGGCTTGCACATCTGAGTGATACAGGAATGTGGTTTGCAGAGTTCGGGCCTTGAGAGAATCGGTTTACCCAGGCTGTATTGTATTAGGGATGTCTGCGAGATGCTAGTATCTTCCAGGCAAAGCTCAGACTTCCCATCCAGCCTGCTTCCCCACATGAGAAGGGGCTCTGCAACCATGTGGGACACACGAGCTTATTGTTAACCATGCACAGACACCACTGTGCCAAGCTGTTTCAGGTGCCACCAATGTCAGAGCCAGCACCAGCCCACAGCACTGCATGTAGATGAGAGCTCTCTGCTATTGCCCATGCCTTACAGTGAACTTCCTCTCTCTCCTCTAGCTATGTCTCACTGATCTTTACTGTTGGTGATTTGGGTGTCTCTATCCTGTTTGACAGCAGCACAGCTGAGCAAGGGACATTCCGGAACAGCCCGGCCTTGATTCTGAGGCTTTGCAGTGATAGCCGACTTCAAACTAGGCACTTCACCACCATGAAGCTGTGGTTGGTTTGAGGATTAAACCAAAGTGCCAAACCCTCTCTGATGGGATTGTACCAGCTCTCAGGACAAGGGCAGGAATGCAGTGCGCCACATTTGCGAGGGTCTTGTTGTAGTTCACCCTCAGTGGTTCAGGTTAGTGAGGTACCAGAGAGGGCCCTGACTGTGGAACCAGAACAGCCCAGAAACCAGAGTCACTGGAAGAGCACGGAGTAAGGTATGAACTTCTTCATGAGAGAGAGAGAGAGCGACACAGAGGACTACAGAGAGACGGGAGGGAGACAGAGAGATGGGGTGGAGAGAGAGACGAGAGAAATGGATGGGGTGGACAGAGAGAGATGGGGTGAAGAGAGACAGGCTCTCAGAGAGAGAGAGAGAAAGTGCGCACGTAGGGTGCTGGGTGATTGAGTTGAATCGCAGAAGAAATGAGAAGGACAGGCAGAACATCCCACGCTATCAACCACTCACCACCCGGGCTCACAACAGTGTTGAGGAAACACATTGTGAATGTGGAGAACTGGCGCCTCCTCTGGTCAGCAGCTGTGTGAACACAGCAAGGCTCAGAACTGACCGAATCGAGATATTTATGAAGATTCAATGGGGTTAGGAGAGAGAGAGGCACCGTTCCCTTGGGTGGGGAGGGCAGGTCCAGAACAGGGGGCATAATTCCTCCAACTGGAGTCAGGCTCCTCAGGGCTGATGTCAAGAAGCATCTCTGATCTGGAACTTCCAAAAGAGCTGCCAACAGAAACACTTCAAATCAGCAACTGACAGATTTTTCTAGCATTTGGGTTAAGGAACCAAAGTATGACCTCAAGATGTAAATCCGCCAGAATCAACTGGAATGGGCTGGCATGCTTGAAAGGCAGCATAGTCTCCTTTCCCTCAGATTGGGCTTTAATCTCCTGATAATTTAATGAAGAATTAGCAAGGTGTCAAAATCAAACAGGCCCCTTTATTGTGACTAAACTCCTCAAAACCAATCAATTGTGACAAATGAAGCAACTTCAGTATCAGCAGCCAAGTTGGCAAGTCATTCTAGGTAGTACGCAACCAATCACACCCTTCGTCTACACTGCAACATTCACATGCCACTCAGATACCATTCCTGGGCAGAAAGCTACAGTTAGCTTCTCGCATTCAGACCAAGGATTGAGGGCACAATGGTGAGGGCGGGGAGGTGGGGGTGAGCTGGAGAAAGATTTACAAAGTCAGTGGAAGGACAAGAATGAAGAACTTTCATTGTGTTGCTCCAATATCTCATTATTACAAATATGAACAATGTGACTGCACCCACTTGCCCCCCCTCAACAACCAATCCTCTCAGGAACTGGGATCTCTCATTTACTGCTGGGATTTCACAGGTTCCCCAGCAACTATACCTCATGGTGTAAGTGAAGTACTGCAGCAGGCACTGCTGATGTTGGCACTACATCACCGCAGAACCCTTGTGCCCACAGTCACTGCCAAAGGAGGGAGACCATGAGTCTCAAGAGACAGCTGTATTAAAATTTATAAAAATTTATCTTTGGGCATCAGCATAGATGGGGCGGACTGGCATCAAACCACCTACTCCACGTCCTGCCCAATGACCAGCTCCCACATTCTCAGAAGTCAGTCCTATCAAAAAGTGTTCCTGGCTGAGCAATTGGGAATGTGAATCATCTGTGCCCTCAGCTGGTCAATCTCACACACATCAATCACCTTTAAAAATCATCGCTAGATTTCAATTAGCACAAAAAGCTTGGCTCCATCTTACTCCCGGTCCTCCCCTATCTACAGCCTCTCTCTCTTGCTCTCTCAGTCTGCCACCTCGCTGTAGTAATATCTCTGAGCATTCTCCGACATCTTCCAGCCACCAGCACGGAACTCGATAATCTCCAGCAGCAGCAGGCGGGACAGTGAGGAAGGCTGACGCTGCAGCAGGAAACCATCTCGAAGCTGGCAGAAGAGATCGTCCATCCGCTGGGTATTCATCCGCTGGAGCTGTTCCCCAATACGATGTAGCTGCAGCACAAGGCAGTCCACCTAGAGAGAAGGAGAGCCAGGGACCACAATTATAGCTTCATTACAGCTAATACTTCTAAAACAGAGGGCAGTGTACTTTAGGTTTGACAGGCAAATAAAATCTAAAAGTTGTAAATTGGAAAACAGGAATTGGAAATAAACGTCTTTATTAAAAAAATTACAGCAGGACAGGTTAAATGTTGTGGCCTGATTAAACGTTCCTTATACAAAAGCACCAACTTTATGAGGCCATAACATTGAATTTAAAGCCATAACATTGAATGTTTGCAGGAGTTAAATATAGGTTCTTAGGGCTAAAGGGATCAGAGAGAATGGGGAGAAAGTGGGAACAGGGCACTGAGTTGGATGATCAGCCACAATCATGTTGAATGGTGGAGCAGGCTGAAAGGCTGAATGGCCTCTTCCCAATCCTATTTTCTATGTTTCCACGTTTAAGAAACAAATTGAATGAATTGTGGTTATAAATTCGACTAAAATGCTATGAGATAGCCATTACTCAGACAATCAGGACTGGGAACTAAATGGTTAAAAGATTCATGGGAAAGTTACAGAATACGATAGAGGATGGAGTTCAGATGAAATCATTTCCACGATTTTAAAAAGTGCATGGAACAAGAGAGTAGCAGGCAGTAAGCCGTTTTTGGTAGAACTAGGAAACAGAAAAGGATTTAAAATTGTGGTGGGAACTCTGTTTGGACACCTTGTGTATCAGCTGTGAAGTGTTAGATTACAGAAGTACCTATAAGAGGCAGATAGTCTTTAGTGGATGGTTTTTAGCTTTAATCTGGACTGGGACAAAGAGATTAGTACATTTTGGAAAGATAACGAACAGTAATATGTCCTAGGATCAAGGAAGCGACATTGCTACATTAGCCCAGTGGTGCAGGAATATTTATCTAATAGTGATCATACCATAATTGAGCTCAATATAGCATCTGAAAGCAAGAAATGCAAACAGTCACTAGGATTCCCAGTAAGGCTGGGATGAGATGAGACAGATGATTGCTGGCACTGGGGTGGGGCGGGGGGGAAGAATCAAATGTGAAACACATAGCAATTTATGCCAAAACCAAAAGAAAATCAGCCAAGGATTATTAAAGGTAAGTGACAATATAAACCTAAAATAACAAGCAAACAAAAATTCAAACCATAACAAATCCTGGTGCATGGGAAAGAAGCAACGAGCAGCAAAGTGTGACAAAGGAGAGATTCACAGCTTCAAAAAAACTTAAAGGGACATCAACAAAAACACTTATTTATTTTATATTTGGAATAAGAGTGAGCCTGATCTGGATCAATGTGTCCCATACGGAAAACAAGGAAACTGTGGAGATGCCAAGTGATTACTTTGCATCAATGTTTACAGTAAAGGAAGACAGGAAGTGTCAAAAATCCCAACGAATCTAATGCTGAATCCAGTCAAGGGGCTCACCAAAATTAACATCATTACAGCAATAGTAATGAAGAGACAAAAATTAAGTAAAAGAGTGACAAATGCTTGGAGGCAGGGTTTCCATCCAGGGTTAAAAAGGAAGTCAGTTAGAACATTCCAGATATCCTAACAGCAATATTCCCAAATTCTCCCAAGTCAGGACAACTCCTTTCGATTGGAAAATTGTGCACATCATCCACCCATGGTTTAAGAAAGGAGAGAGAGGAAACAGAGAATTATGAATAGTTCACCTAATATCTACTGTCAGGAAATTACTAGAGACCGTAATTAATGAGAGAGTAACTGAAAGTTAATGGACAATTTGACCCAAGTTTTCAAAGTATTAATTAGAACAATTAAAGGGGAATAGAAAGAAATTATTTTCGCTGGTCGGGGGAGGTCTAGGAGTAGGGAACAAGTCTAAAAATTAGCCGTAGTACTTTCAGAAGTGAAATTTGGAAACTCTTCCACAAAGGTTAAGATCGGGAAAATCCTCCATAAATGGCTATTGGTGCCAGATCCATGTGTAACTTTAAATATAAGACTGGTAGATGTTATTGCTAAGCAAAGGTGTGAAAAGTGCAACTCTTTTCAGTAACAATCAGGTGAGCTTGTAACATGGCTCCTTTACACTCACTGAGATGACAAACATTCGCCTGGAGGGAGAGTCTGCATAGTCTTTGAGCCTCACACTCTTCGGCAATTTCAGACAGACTATGGGGCCTTCCTCATGGCAACAACCAGGCCAATGAGAAATAATTACTACCTAAACAGCACCCTTTTCTCCTGAAGTAAAAATTGTTGTGTTGTTGTGAAATTTGCCATTCTTGCATGTGTCTTGATGAGAAGTGTCAAGCAACATGTCCTTTGTTGCGAAAACATGCCACACTGGGTGCACCAACACCAGATAGAACCAGCAGCCCTCTGCCACCCTCTCCAAGAAAATTAGGGATTAGGTTTCATTCAGTCATGGGATATGCACATTCCTAACTGCTGTGGAGAGACCCTAAACACCAGCAATCAAAAAAACTGGATGGAGAGGTGAATATACTTCACTGAGGAAACAGACTTAGATCCACAGGCAACAACTGAGGATTTGAAATCATATGGGTAGAACTGAGATGTTCAAAGCAGAAAAGCAAGCAACAGGATGATGGGGAATAACACAGGGTGAAGCTGGAGGAACACAGCAGGCCAGCCAGAGGAGCAGAAAAGCTGACGTTTCGGGTCGGGACCCTTCTTGAGAAATGGGCTGAAGGATGAAGGGGCATGTTGTGGGCCACATGGTCAATTGCAGAAGTCTTAATGGGGCAGACGCTGGAAGTACAGTCACAGGAAAGTTTCATTTAAGGGCAGTTGACATCACCTTTCGGCCTGGAAAATGTTAAAGCCAGGACATCGAAGTAATCATCCACAATAGTTCAACAAATGGTGAGAGCCTTGTTCACAAACAAACAGACCCTCCAGGCAGTTAGTAGAGCTAACCCAGAGGGTTAGTGCAAACAGTCAGCACTGGGAATGGAGGGGTCAGTTTGACAGGAGGACAGGTTCAGCTCAGAACTGGTACAACAGGAACTAGGCACCAGAGTGGGGTCAGAAACTGAGAGAACTGCCCAAGGGGAGGCAGCATAGAGTGTCTAAGGAGTCCCCTGAAGAATAACACAAGAATAGCAGGGAGGAACTGTAGCCTTATCCAACAATGGAGTCAAGATCTGGGATGGTACCAAGACAGCAGGAAGGTCCAGCAATGCATGGGTCTGAAATGGCAGAGACTTGAAGAGGTGAAAAATGATGCAATGCATGACGAAAGGAGAGATGGATCTGGGGGGGATGGAGAGAGAGAGAGAGAGAGAGAACAGACTTAACAGAAGGACAAAATGTGGAAATAGTCAGGGAAATGAATTCTGATCATCAGACTGTGTAGAGACAGAGACAAGGATTCAGAAGGGTGGTGTGGTTCACATGTAGTTTGACCTTAGACCTGCTCCCCACCTCACCTCGTCTTCATTCTGCAGTGAGTCAGACTGAGCGAGACGCATCAGACAGTCATACACAGGGTTAACCAGGGCCATCATGGGCATGTTATTCACCTGAAACATAAAACACGAGTGAGAATCCAGGTGCACAGAGATCCACCCTCTACCGCAGTGACATTCAGATAAAGCCTGCATTTATACAGCACCGCTAGTCATAGTGCTTTACAGGAGAGCAACACTCAAAATGAATAGACCAGAGAGCACCAGGACCAAGCCTTGGCCCAACTGCCCAGGTGGGACACTCACCTTCAGGTAGTCGAAAATGTTGCAGATGAAAGTAACCAGACAGACCCATTCATTCACGGAATGCTCTCGGAGTTGCTCCTTCACCAGGAATTCCTGCTGCAGTCGGATCAGAATATTACGTCGGAAGTTGCTGTTCCCACTCTGCTTGTTCTCAGCCTAGAAACAAGGAAAACCAATAAGAACAAAGGCCCAACCCTGGACTCCAGGCTGGAGCAGGGAGCTTAACTGTGGGGCCTGGCATCTCCTAGAGGCTGAGTGTGTGTCTATGTGTGCGCGTGTGTCTGTGTGCGCGTGCGCCTGTGTGCACGTGCCTGTGCACAGGTACGCCTGTGCGTCTGCGTCTGTGTGTGTCATGTGTCTGTGTGTGTGCATGTCTGTGTGTGTGCATGCCTGTGTGTGTGTGTCTGTGCGCGTGCATCTCTGTGTATGTGTCTGTCAGTCTCTGTGTCTCTGTGTGTGTGTGTGTCTGTGTGTGTGCGTGTTGATGTGAGTGCGTGTTTTTGTGCGTGTACATGTGCGCACGTCTTTCTGCACATGCACGTGCATGTGTATGTGCATGCACATGTCTGTGAATGTCTGTCTATCTCCCATAGGGTGTGTCTGTATGTGCAGGTGTGTGTGTGCGGGTGTCTGTCTCGCTGAGCGTGTGTCTGTGTCTGTTCCATGTGAGTGTGTGTGTACGTGTTGGTGTGAGTAAGAATGGGTGTAAATGGGGAAGTGGGGTGGAGACATGATATCACAGGAAGCTGGCTGCATGTTGCCAACATACTGCACATTTCACTTCTATTCAGCTTCAGGTGGCATCACATCAAGTTCCAGCAAGGGGTCATGGGAACCAGGCACTGGACAAAATTAAGGTTCAAAACTCTGGGGGCAGCCCAGCTGAGGGTTGATGAGACCAAGTGGCCAGCTCTTCATCTCTGACCGATACCAGATACATCAGGAGGAAAGCTGAGGGGCATTACAGATATGTCCTGAGCCAGATTCGACTCCCTGATCCCCTCTTCCTGCTGGTTTTTAGGTAATGTGGACAGCCTAAAGAGTTGACCAAACTGCAGTATGACTTGAAAAAGGCCCAGGAAGGATGTGGAAGGAAACCTTGAATTAAGTCACAATTGCTCACAGTGTCACTGAGTAAGAACTGACACTAAATTAGAGCAATGCAAACTATAAGACAATATGATGGAAAGGTTTCATATTCTGAAAGGACAGGACAATAGATAGAAGAAATGAGGGGTTTGGAACAAGAAACCACAGGACACCAGCAATGCCTTCATAGTTCCAGAGCGAGGCAGAAAGAGTGTGACAGATTTTTTTGTATTCACTTGTGGGATGTGGGTGTCGCTGGCTGAGCCAGTATTTATTACCCATCTCCAGTTGCCCTGGAGAAGGTGGTGATGAGCTGCCTTCTTAAACCGCTGCAGTCCATGTGCGATAGGTAGACCCACAATCATGTTAAGGAGGGAATTCCAGGACTTTGACCCAGAAACAGTGAAGGGACTGTGATATATTTCGGAGTGGCTCGGAGTGGAACTTGCAGGTGGTGGTCGTGGGAGCACAATTTAAGAGTTACGATATTTACAATAATTACAATTACAATATTTAAAAGGCACCTGGATGGGTACATGAATAGAACAGGTTTAGAGGGATATGGGGCAAATGCTGGCAAATGGGGCCAGATCAGTTTAGGATATCTGTACAGCACCAACAAGTTGGGCCGAGGGTCTGTTTCCAAGCTGTATGCCTCTATGTAACAGCTTGAGCAGGAAACCTATTTCAGTGATGGTAACCGAGGGATAAAATATTGGTAGGATCTCTCTCCAAGAAAAAAAGAGGCTGTGAGACTTTTGAATCCATCTGTGAGTCATAAGATGATGAATGGATATGGGAATGGGCTAGGTAGAGATGATTAGAGCTAATGGTGTGCTGGTTAAAAGTCAACCTGGGATAAATGGGCTGAATGGTCCATTTTGGGACATTTCTTCCAGTGCCTCCGGAGTCAATGCATATTTGGGGTTTTTGAAGCCCCCATGCAGTAGGTGTAGGGGTAGGAAATTCTCTCCACACAGCTCTCCAGCGTACCTGCACTATGGTGTAGCAGATCCTGCCAGCCTCTTTACTGAACACCAGGTCCTTCATAGACTGTTCGACTATCACTGAGGCCACTTTCTCCAGGTCGACTGAGCCAGGTTCTGTGAAACAACAATGGCAGAAACTTTTAGCCCCCTTTCCTGCATCTCCCCCACCCCACCTCCTCCCACAGAAACACACTTCATTCACACACTGGGAGACACACCAGGGCGGCACAGTCTGTTCACCCTGAACTGGGCTCATCACAGGGATAAACTCCTGCTGCAGCTCAGCTAATTCTTATTTACTTCAGTCTCAGTGTAATCCAGGACAGAACCAAGCCGCTGTGCCATCTCTCGCCTTGTTCTCCCGCCGGCAGCACTCCGACCCATTTAAGTGTCTGGCGGCAAGGAGGTTTGATGAGTTGGCAATGGAAACAAAATGCCCTCACAGTGAGGAGTGGGGCAATACCAGTGCCTTCTCCCTTGGCCATCAACCCTTCAACAATCCCGGCTCCTGCTCACTGACTGGGGCCATGTGTCTGAGGTTATTGGAAGACAGCAAACATCCTGGGAATGTGCCCTCACCAGCCTCTGGGAGGATCAGGACAGTAACTACAGGATTTACAAACATCCCTCTCATCTCACACACGTACCCTTCAGCGCAGTTTTCAGCAGCTGTTGTGTATCCGCGTCAAATGACTGGATCTTGTAATCATCTTTTGCTACATTCTCCATGGTTGTTCCCTCAGGTTATGTGAGCAGATACTCACGAGACAGACTGGACAGAGAGACAAGAGGCTGGTCAGTGACAAACAAACAGACAGTAAAGACTCTCACGGGACGTCAGGAGACACTGAAACAAACACTCACACCCACTCAGAGATAGTAGGAACTGCCAATGCTGGAGTCTGAGATAACACAGTGTAGAGCTGGATGAACACAGCAGACCAAGGCAGCATCAGAGAAGCAGGAAAGCTGACATTTCGGGTCTAGACACTTCTTTAGAAATGGGGGAGGGGAAAGGGGCTCTGAAATAAATAGAGAGAGAGGGAGGCGATGATAGAAGGTGAATAAAGGAGTAGATAGGTGGAGAGAAGATGGACAGGTCAAGGAGGTGGGGATGGAGCCAGTAAAGGTGAATGTAGGTAGGGAGTTGGGATGAGGGTTGGTCAGTGAGGTGGGAGGAGCAGATAGGTGGGAGAAAAGATGGACAGGTCAAGGAGGCGGGGTCGAGATGGGCTGGTCTTGGGATGAGGTCGGGGGTGGGGAGATTTTGAAGCTGGAAGAACAGCACCTCATTTTCCACTTGGGGACCCTGCAGCCTTCTGGACTCAATGTTGACTCAATTTTAGGGCTTAAAGCACCTTTCCCTGTGTTTTCTCCCAGTTCACACACCTGAGCTGAGCTTTGCTGGAACCCCGCAGCGAGCCTGAGACAGAGATGGTGGCCAGGGAACAGTTGTGTTGATGTGGCAAGTAACTGGAAGCTCAGGGTCTTTCTCTCCACAGATGCTGCCAAACCTGTTGAGATTTTCCAGCAATTTCTGGTTTTGTCCCTCTACACTGTCCCCATCAAACACTTCCAGGACAGGGGCAGCATGGGTTTGGATACAAAGTAAAACCCTGTCTATTCTGTTTATATAGAAAGTAAATCTCCCAAACACTATTCCCATCAAACACTCCCAGGACAGGGACAGCATGGAGCTAGATAGAGAGTAAAGCAACCTCTACACTGTTCCCATCAAACTGTCCCAGGACAGGCACAGCATGAGGTTAGATACAGAGTAAAGCTTCCTCTACACTGTCCCCAATAAACTGTCCCAGGACAGGGACAGCACGGGGTTAGATACAGGTTAAGGCTCCCTCTACACTGTCCCCACCAAAGTATCCCAGGACAGGGACAGCACGGGGTTAGGTACAGAGTAAAGCTCTCTCTGTGCTGTGCTACTTCAGGAAAAAATCCCTTCAGGGTGACACACTTTGGGCCATGTTTGATGAGTGAGTTGGTGTATTGCTGTGTTGAGGATCTGTGCCCCTGAAAGCTGGCTCTGCAGCTGAAGTGTTATACCTCGTCTTCATCTATTGGTCAAATCAGAGTGGGCACAGGTGCCAAGCGGAGGCCCATAGCCAGGCACTGTCAGCACTCTCGGAGGACTACTCTTGTCAATTACTGCTCCCATCAACACCGGAAACCTTCCAAAAGCTCAATGAAGCCACCACTCTTCCCAGGTTAACCCACAGGACACACACTGGTGACACAGTCATACTGAGCCACTGCTAGAAACTTTACAAAGTCTGATAATAAACCGACACAAGGGGGAGCAGCAGGACAGTGTGCAGGTGGAGCAGGTACAGTACCCAGAGATAAAGGAGGCAAAATAACCACGGCTCAAACAGAGAGGCCTCAGGATGAAAATTTAACCCAGTCTCTGTTCTCTCAGAAGCTGGAGTGTCTGCTGGACATTTAGGATATGAAACTTGTCTGTCTGAACATTTGAACAATTAGTTTAAGCAACGGGGGTCTTTCACACCTGCCTGGGCTTTCTCACCCGCTGTCGAGCTCTCCTCAGGAGGACATGACTGTGATGCACTGGCTTGTGCAACCCTATGGTCATTACAGAGTGCAGCACCTTGGTCTGGGACTAGGGTCACGTCTGTGCTCAAGTGGATGAAGATTGCACATTTCCTTCTTTAAAGGCAATAATGGATCAATTCAGCAGCTTCATGGGTACACTGACCAACTTTTCCACGTCACAGCCCTCTGACTCAGTACGGACCCTCTGACAGGAGGACAGGCAATGGCCCAGTGTATTATTGCTAGACTATTATATCCAGAGACCCATCCAACAGTGCAGCACTCCCTGAGTACTGACCTTCCAAACCTGTTACACACCCTCAGTACTGACCCTCCGACAGTGCGGCGCTCCCTCAGTACTGAC
>NC_063354.1:46402079-46402335 GCF_021869965.1 Rhincodon typus | reverse complement strand
CCCTCAGTACTGACCCTCCGACAGTGCGGCGCTCCCTCAGTACTGACCCTCCGACAGTGCGGCGCTCCCTCAGCACTGACCCTCCGACAGTGCGGCAGTCCCTCAGTACTGACCCTCTGACAATGCCCACTCCCTCAGCACTGACCCTGCGACAGTGCGGCGCTCCCTCAGTTCTGACCCTCCGACAGTGCGGCGTTCCCTCAGTACTGACCCTCCGACAATGCCCACTCCCTCAGCACTGACCCTCCGACAGTGC
>NC_063354.1:46401632-46401979 GCF_021869965.1 Rhincodon typus | reverse complement strand
AGTGCGGCGCTACCTCAGCGCTGACCCTCCGACAGTGCGGCACACCCTCAGTACTGACCCTCCGACAGTGCGGCGCTCCCTCAGCACTGACCCTCCGACAGTGCAGCGCTCCCTCAGCACTGACCCTCCGACAGTGCGGCACTCCCTCAGCACTGACCCTCCAAAAGTGCGGCGTTCCCTCAGTACTGACCCTCCGACAGTGCCCACTCCCTCAGCACTGACCCTGCGACAGTGCAGCGCTCCCTCAGCACTGACCCTCCGACAGTGCCCACTCCATCAGTACTGACCCTCCGACAGTGCGGCGCTCCCTCAGCGCTGACCCTCCGACAGTGCGGCGCTCCCTCAGC
>NC_063354.1:46400697-46401532 GCF_021869965.1 Rhincodon typus | reverse complement strand
TGCGACAGTGCGGCGATCCCTCAGCACTGACCCTCCGACAGTGCAGCTCTCCTTTTAGAGTGATCTTATCCAACTCTCCGTCGCTCCTATTCCCAGTGTTACCCAATGCAGTGTGTGTGTAGCAATCCTGTGAATGGACCCACTCTCCAATGGCCTGTTCCCTTACTATTCCACAGAACCACGGAGCGTTCGGTGACAGGGCTCTCTCTGAAATCACAGCCACATCCCACAGCATGTCTCTGTGCAATGTGCCAGCTCAGCAATGGGCTGCCCACTGAACTGACACCAGGAGGATCAAAAAGGCTAGAAACTCTTTGTCAGCTGTGGTCTGATGATGTAATTCTTCCGTTCCCATTCAACAGAGCTGGACAAAGGGTAAACACAGGCAGTGTGTCATTCAGATTAACAAGCACAATTGGAAATACAAAGTGCCAACTCTGAGCTTTCTGCTGTTTATCTTGAGCTACTGCCTGCTCCTGGGATGTGCCCTCCTGGCACCCTTCCCATCACCTTGACCAATCCCACATCCAACCCCACTGGACCCTCCAGTGAATGCAACCAAGACAATTAGAGGAAATCAAGCTGAATCCCACTCCCACCAAGAGTCACCAGAAGCTCAGCAGCTTTTACTCCCAATTCCTAATCACAAGTTTGTGGGTTCAAGACCCTCCCTGGAGACTTGAATAGAGAATCTAACTGAGTGAAGTTGTCCTGAGGGAATGCCGCACTGTCAGAGGGTCAGTGCTGAGGGAGCGCCGCACTGTCAGAGGGTCAGTGCTGAGGGAGCGCCGCACTGTCGGAGCGTCAGTGCTGAGGGAGCGCCACACTGTCAGAG
>NC_063354.1:46330534-46390697 GCF_021869965.1 Rhincodon typus | reverse complement strand
TTTGGACTGAAGGGGAGTGGAGTGAAGGGATTGCAGTGAGGGTGAGTGCAATTGGAGTGAGGGGGTTTGGAGTGAAGGGGAGTGGAATGAGTGTGTTTGGAGTGAGGGTGACTGTGATTGGAGTGAGGGGGACTGGAGTGAGGGTGAGTGTGATTGGAGTGAGGAGAATTGGAGTGAGTGTGTTTGGAGTGAGGGTGAGTGTGATTGGAGTGAGGGGGATTGGAGTGAAGGGGAGTGGAGTGAGGGGATTGGAGTCAGGGTGAGTGTGATTGGAGTGAGGGGTTTTGGAGTGAGTGTGTTCGGAGTGAGGGGATTGGAGTGAGGGTGAGTGTGATTGGAGTGAGGGGGATTGGAGTAAAGGGGATTGGAGTGGAGTGAGTGTGTTTGGAGTGAGGGGATTGGAGTGAAGGGGAGTGGAGTGAGGGGATTGGAGTGCAGGGGAGTGGAGGGTGTGTGTGATTGGAGTGAGAGTGAGTGTGAGTGGAGTGAGTGTGATTGGAGTGAGGGTAAGTGTGATTGGAGTGAGGGTGAGTGTGATTGGAGTGAGGGGATTGGAGTGAAGGGGAGTGGAGTGAGGGTGAGTGTGATTGGAGTGAGTGTGATTGGAGTGAGGGTGTGTGTGATTGGAGTGAGTGTGTTTGGAGTGAAGGTGAGTGTGATTGGAGTGAAGGTGAGTGTGATTGGAGTGAGGGTGAGTGTGAATTGAGTGAGGGTCAGTGAGAGTTGAGTGAGTGTAAGTGTGTTTGGAATGAGGGTGAGTGTGAGTTGAGTAAGTGTGTTTGGAGTGAGGGTGTGTGAGTTGAGTGAGGGAGTGAGTGGAGTGAGGGTGAGGGTGAGTTAAGTGAGGGTGAGTGTGAGTTGAGTGAGGGTGTGTGATTGGAGTGAGGAATTGTGAGTTGAGTGAGGGTGAGTGTGATTGGAGTGAGGGTGTGTGATTCGAGTGAGGGTGTGAGTGGAGTGAGGGAGTGAGTGGAGTGTGGGTGAGTGTGAGTTGAGTGAGGGTGAGTGTGAGTTGAGTGCGTGAGGAACGTGCCGCGGGCAGTACCAGGATGTGATGCCTTCCATGCCCGAATTGCCTGTGGCTGTTCGCCCTGGAGCGGAGGTGAAGCAGTGAGTGCGGTACTGACCTGGTGGCTCCCGCTGAGGTTCCGATCAGCTCGTCTGCAGCAAGCGGCGAGGGGCCGGGGGCATCGCCACGAACTCTCCCCGCAGCAGGAGCAGCGACACGGCCACAGCCGCAGCGCTGGACCCGGTCCTGGTGCCAGCTTCCAGCCGCTTCCTCCTCGTCATTTCCTCACATTCCCCAGACTCCCTCTCTCTCTGTATGTTTCTCTCTCTCTCTCCCTCCCTGTTGTTTCTTTCTATTTCTCCTCCTCTCTCGCTGTCTCTTCCCCCTTCCCCCTCTGTCCCCCTCTGTTTCTGTCTCTCTCTCGTTTTTTTTTTGTCTCTGTCTCACTCTCAAACTGCGCCCAAAGCCTTCAACAGATATCAGTCCAATCTCTGCACATTACTGCTGACACCCCATCCAGCAGACCCTGACAAAAGTACCCTCCCAATAACGGGGCAGGGGTGTGAACTTAACCATTTGACAAGATCCTTCAGAAAAACAGAAAACAGGCTGCAGTGCTGAGTGAATCTTTAACATTCTGAACGTGGTTTAAAATGGAGAAAACTATTCCACTTATAAGGAAGTTCAAAACCATTTGGATATGGTGACTAACAGATCTGTTTGAGGGGGAATGGAACAGAAAGAGAGGCTGATAAACTGAAATAAGATGGGTGGGAGGAAGCTGGTGCCCAGCAGAAATATCAGCACAGAGAATAAGGACTGAAGGGCTTGTTTCTGGTCTGGACTTTCTACTGTAGTCCAGCTGCCTGAAAGGATGGATTCAACAGGAACTTTGAAAACAGCTGAATCAGAAACATCTGCTGAACTATGGGGAAACAGCAGGAGTGTTTGTCTGATGAGACAAATCTTTCAAAGAGCTATCACAGGTAGAATGGACTGAATGGCCTTCCTTTGTGCTGAGGAGTTGTTCCCAGGGGTGTGGGAGCAATCTAGTGACTGGTCACTCGGAGGGGTAGTTTTTTTTCTTCAAACAGTGTTAATATTTCCAGTTGAGCCCAGGATAGTCCTGAACCCACCAGAAATGAAACATTACAGGAACTTAGGAACAGGAATGGGCCATTCAGCCTCCCGAGCCTACTCCGTCATATTCTAGATCACGGCTGAGCATCTACGTCTCATTATTCCCACATTCCTTGATATTTTTAATCTGTTGATTTAATTTTACTCTATTGATTTCTGTCTTGAACATATGACAGCTTCCACAGTCCCCTTGGGGAGAGAATTCCAAAGATTCCCCACCCACTGAGTGAAGAAATTCCACTCCATCTTAGTCCCAAATGGCCTGCCCCTTTTATTCTGAGACAATTTCCCTTGTGTCTAGATCTCCAGCTATTGGGAAACATCCTGCATCTACCCTGAGACATAAGAATTTTGTAAGTTTTAACATTGTCTCCATTAAGTGTTAATCATGGGTGTAGATAGAAAATAAGGAACCTATAGGCCAGTCAAATAGTGTGACATTATTATTCTCTGTTATTGAAGACAGAGAGAGAGAGAGCGCCATATTCAATTTGAAACATTAGTTCTGGTTCTCTCTCTCTACACAGAGGCTGCTAGAATTGCTAAGTTTTTCAGCGCTTTTTGTTTTTATTTCATATCTCCATCTTCTGCAGTATTTTGCTTTTATGAGATGAAATTGTTTTTTTGACAGATCTGTTACAGTTTGAGGACATAACTGGAAGAATAGAGATGGGGGAACTAGTTGATATGGTCTATTTGAATTTTCAGAAGACATTCACAGTGCCACATTAGGGATCATTGCACAAATGTACAGCTCTTGGGTGTACTATATTAGAATGGATTGCACATCAGTAAATAGAAAACAAAGCAAAGCTATAATTGAAACATATTTTGCTTTTCAGGTTGCAAAAAGTGATGCACAACAGCATTCCTGCAGTTACCGCTCCCACTGAGAATCCCTGGTCCACTCCTCCTTCACTCCCAACACCTCCGCACACCCTCGCAGCATCTTCCCATGCAATTGCAGAAGATATAACACCTGCCTGTTTACCTCCTCCATCCTCATTATTCAAGGCCCCAGACACATCTCCCTGGAGGAGCAGTGATTTACCTGCACTTCACTCAATCTAGTCTACTGTACTCACTGCTTACAATGTGGTCTCCTGAAGACTGGGGAGATGAAGTGGGCGACCACTTTGTAAAATACCTATGTTCTGACTATAAAAAAGACCCGACGCTTCCAGTTGTTTGCCATTTCAACACACCACCATGTTCCCTGGCTAACATCTCTGTCTCAGGCTTGCTATAGTGCTCCAGCAAGGTTCAGCGCAAGCTGGAGAAACAGCATCTTAACTTCTACCTTGATTCCTAGGTGGCCTTCAGCACTCAACATTAAGTTTAATAATTTCAGAATTTGAACATGCTCCTCCAGACTTGAATCTAGAACCTTCAAAATAAGAGACACAACTGCTACCACGTGAGTCAAAGTTTACAGGTTATGACTCCAGCTGATAGGAATACTGGACAAGTCAGCTCCCAGGCTGAGACCTGGCTCGATAGATCATAAGTTTTATTTTTGTTTAATATGATAGTCAATGATTGAACATATTCACAAGAGGCTGCCAGTGAACTTTAAATAAAAAAACATAAAAATGATTAAACATAGGAAAAACATGCAAATAATACTGCATTAATGAAGAACATTGGAAACAATCTCATTACAAACATCAGAAAGAA
This sequence comes from Rhincodon typus, assembly GCF_021869965.1. Taxonomy (NCBI): domain Eukaryota; kingdom Metazoa; phylum Chordata; class Chondrichthyes; order Orectolobiformes; family Rhincodontidae; genus Rhincodon; species Rhincodon typus. The sequence continues at coordinate 46,386,871 of NC_063354.1, read as the reverse complement.
AGATTCATTATTTTTATTCTAGCAATATCATTACAGATACTGCTGTCTCATAGCGCCAGGGACCCGGGTTCGATTCCAGCCTTGGCCAGCTGTGCAGAGTTTGCACATTCTGCCTATGTCTGCATGGATTTCTTCCAGGTGCTCCTGTTTCCTCCCACAGTCCAAAGATGTGCAGTTTAGGTGGATTGACCATGCTAAATTGCCCATAATGCCCAGGAATGCGCAGGTTAGGTGGATTAGCCATGGGAAATGCAGGACTACAGGGATAGGGTAGGAGGGTGGGTCTGGGTGGGATGCTCTTCAGAGGGGCAGTGTGGACTTGATGGGCTGGATGGCCTGCTTCCACACTGTGGGGATTCTATGACTCTATGACACTTAGTGAAGAGTCACACTTACCTCCACTGTAAAGCTTGCTCAGTTCGCATGTCTCAACACTGTTTACTTCCACCAAATTGCAGCACCTTCACTAGATGCTAGTTTTTTCAGTTCCTTTCCCTCCCCAGGACTCTGAAAACAATCTGTTAACTGAACTCACTTATCATGGGTTCCCTCAACTCAAATATTCAATAGCCTTTTAGGATGTTCACTTCCACTCTGACACCACCACAATCTTCTGCCTTTGGAGATTTCTTCTCTCTGATTTCTCCCAGCCCCGACTGCAGCTTGTTAACAACATCTCTGCAATCATTGGCCTCTTCTCCAAAGGAACCTGCTGTCTGGACTCTCTATCTCTCTCTTTCTCTGTCTCACTGATAGTTATAAAACCCAAGTTAACAAACACCTTTACAATTATCCCCTGAGGTGGATTGCTGGTCATTTAGCTGAAGGCACATGATTAGAATCATAAAATCCCTACGGTGTGAAAGCAGGCCATTCAGCCCATCGAGTCCACACCAACCCGCTGAAGACCATCCGACCCAGAACCACACCCGCCCCTTTACCCTATCCCTGTGACCCTGCATTTTCCACGGCGAATCCATCTAGCCTGCACATCCCTGGACTCTATGGGCTGTAGGTAGACCCACAATGCCCTTAGGGAAAGAACTCCAGGATTTTGATCCAGCGACAGTGAAGGATGGTGAGTGGTTTGGAGGGGAACTTGCAGATTGTGGTATTCTCATGTATCTATTGTCCTTGTCCTTCAAGATGGTCATGGATTTGGAAGGTGCTGCCTAAGGAGCCTTGTTGAATTTCTGCAGTGCATCTTGTAGATGATATACACCGCTACTACTGAGCCTCAGCGATGGAGGGAATGGATTTTTGTGGATGTGGTGCCAATTAAGCAGGCGGCTTTATCCTAGATGATGTCAAGTTTCTCAAGTGTTGTTGGAGCTGCAACCATCCAGGCAAATAAATTCATGTTAAAATCCCCCACTAGAACAAGTTTTGTGGCTTTGCCACTCACAGTGCTTCCTCCAAGTGTTCTTCAAAATGGAGATGTAATGATTCTTCAGCTGACGGAGAAGGTACATGGTAATCAGCAGGAGGTTTCCTTGCTCATGTTTAATCTGAAGCCATGACATTTTTTGAAGTTCAGAGTCAATATTGAGGACTCAAAGGGTAATTCCTCCCGACTACCCCATCGTTCCACCACCTCTGCTGGGTCTGTCCTCCCGGTGGGACTGGTGTCTAGGACATTGTCAGGTATGACAGAGTGGCTCGGTGGTTAGCACTGCTACCTCACAGCGCCAGGGACCCAGGTTCAATTCCACCCTCTGGCAACTGTCTGCGTGGACTTTGCACATTCTCCCTGTGCTTCCCTGGCTCTGGTTTCCTCCCACAGTCCAAAGATGTGCAGGTTAGGTGAATTGGCTATGCTAAATTGCCTGTAGTGTCCAGGGATGTGTAGATTAGCCATGGGAAATACAGGGTTACAGGAAAATGGGTGGGGCATGGGTCTGGGTGGGATGCTCTTCAGAGGATTGGTGTGGACTTGTTGGGGCTGAATAGCCTTCTTCCACATTGTAGGGATTCTATGAATAGGTATGATTCATGAGTTGACTATGTCAGGCTGTTGCTCCAATTTTGGCAGTAACCCCCAGATGTTAGTAAGAAGGACTTTGCAGGGTTGACAGAACTGTTTTTGCCCTTAGGTAACAAGGTGTAGAGCTGGATGAACACAGCAGGCCAAGCAGCATCAGAGGAGCAGGAAGGCTGACGTTTTGGGCCTAGACCCTTCTTCCACTCTCAGGCGACCGTCTGTGTGGAGTTTGCACATTCTCCCTGTGTCTGTGTGGGTTTCCTCCCACAGTCCAAAGATGTGCAGGCTAGGTGGATTGGCTATGCTAAATTGCCCATAGTGTTCAGGGATGTGTAGATTACGTGGGTTATAGGTCTGGGTGGAATGCTCTGAGGGTTGGTGTGGACTTGTTGGGCCAAAGGGCCTGTTTCCACACTGTAGGGATTCTATGATCTATAATATATTATCTATATTCATAAGATACACAAAACTTGGACGTCAGAAATTGACAATCAGTGAGAGTACTGAGTGTAACATACCATCTTGCTGATGATACAAGATATGAATGTAAGCTCAAAAATGTGTAAAAAGGTTGTAAATGGATAATAAGGTGTTGGATGAAATATAATGTTGTGAAAGATGAAAATATGTGCTTTGTTTGGAGAAATAGAAAGACAAATTGCATTGTGGTGGTATGCCCAAGGATAGATCCTATGCTTGTACCTCTACACCTCACTGTCTCAGGTTTTCCTCTTCAGGTGTTTTTAGGAAACTAGATATCAACTGAGAGTGGCTGAAGAAACACTATTATTTTGACTATTGCTGAGTCAGAGACACTGTCTGTCATCCTGCTGGGAACTGTTCTGTGATCTTGGCATTGTTTCAACTGTTTGCTGTAGATAGTTGTGTTTTTTCACTGCCTGCTTTCTATATGCTTGTTAATTAAAATGTATTGGATAAGTATCAGGGGAGTGCCTGCAGAAATTAATGGCCTTTCCTGTGCCAAAATGTTCACTGTGTGTGTTTTAAGTATTCCAATCACTACTCAGTGGCCAGGGGGCCAAATGTTCTCTCTGACAGCATTATGGGTGTCCCAACACCCCATGGGCTGCAGCGGTTCAAGAAGACAGCTCATCACCACCTTCTCCAGGGCAATTATGGATGGATAGTAAATGCTGGCCCAGCCAGCAGTACTCACATCTGAAGAACCAATGTTAACAAGATCAGGAGTCAGGTCAGATGAGGAGGAGTGTATTAGGACCATTCAATTCTCTGTACCAAACAGAGCAGCCAAAAAGCCTTTGAAACCCTAGCCAAAGAAGATTTGTAATATCAGAAACGTATTGCAAGCTCTCACAAACAATAACATGATCCTGACCAGATAATCTGTTGTTAAACATTGTTGACTGAGTGATAGTGTTTGGCTAGGACGTTAGGGACAACTTGTTTAACCTTCTAAAGTGCCACGGGATCTTTTACAAAAGATGGCAAAAAAACAGGTGGGACTAGGGACAGTGCAATATTCTGAGTGATCATTTTCAGGCAATTCAGCTCCTGCTCCTTGTTGCTCCTCATTGATCCTCTGACTTATCCATGTCCCTGTCCTCCACTGGTTACCTCCCACATCTCTTGCCTTTTGTAATTCTTTTCCCCAATCTCCCAGTTTCGCCAGGAAAACAGTGGTATAGGTAAATGCCTCTGGACCAGCAATCCAGAGCACCAGTTAATGCTCTGGGCACCTTAATGCTCTTCAAGAGACCCAACACCACTTCTTTCTTGGATGACAAGGTGTAGAGCTGGATGAACACAGCAGGCCAGGCAGCATCAGAGGAGCTGGAAGATTTACGTTTCGGTCAGGATCCTTCTTCAGAAATGGGGAGGGTTTAGAGAGCTCAGAAATAAATAGAGAGGGAGTACAGGTAGGGAGTAGTGGGGATTGGTCCGTGAGGTAGGCGGAGCAGATAGGTGGGAGAGAAGATGGACAGGTTATCTCAGGTCAGGGATGAAAGGGAGGCTTGGTCATGGGATGAGGCCGATGAGGCCCAGCCCCACCCCTTCTCTCTATTTATTTCAGAGCCTCCTACCCCTTCCCCATTTCTGAAGAAGGGTCCTGACCAGAAACATCAGCTTTCCTACTCCTCTGATGCTGCCTGGTCTGCTGTGTTCCTCCAGCTCCACACTGTTATCTTGGATAGACCGGGTTTGTTTTCAGTCGAATGCAGGAGATTGAGGGCAACCTAATAGAAGTTTATAAGATTGTGAATGGCATGGATAGAGTGGAAACATGAGGCTTTTTCCCAGGATTAGGGGGCACAGGTTCACGGTTGGGGGGGGGGGGGGGGGGGGGGGGGGGGGGGGGTGGCGTGATAGGAAGAGTTTAAAAGAGATATGCGAGGCAGGCTTTTCACACAAACAGTGGGGAATATCTGGAACGTGCTGCTAAAAGAAGCGGTAGAAGCAGACACAATAGCAGCATTCAAGAAGCACCTGGCTGAATACATGAATAGAAAAAGAATACAGGGAAATGGATCCTGTGAGTGAAGACAGTTTTAGTGTGGAAGAGCAAAATGTGTCGGCACAGGCTTGGAGGGCCGAAGGGCCTGTTTCTATGCTGTACTATTCCTTGTTCTAAATAAAGGCAACTGTGACAATGAAGGCAGAGCAGACAAAGGTGAATTGGAAAACGGGAAAATAGGACTGCAGAGTTGAAGTGACAGACTTTTAAATCATTGTCAAAGATTTACTGCAGTGAGCAAGAAAGGCTCTTTGAGAAGGAAGCATCATCTTGACTGAATAATGTATAAAGACTTTCTGTATTTTTAAACTGTGGACTGAAATGAGAAAGTAACTGTTTAAAAACCCAAGATTGCTGAAGGATTACCACATGTTTCAAAAGCAAGTAAATGGACACTCATTGTTAGCACTGTTTACACAGCAGTAGTATTAGAAGATGCAGACGAGCTGGAGCCAAGGATGTGTACAAAGAGATTCAGTTAGAAAGAAGCAGCTCATTGATTTGTGGACTAGTGATCAGTTATCAATGACAAAGCCTACTTTGTTCAAGTCCTATATAATGTAAAAAGTCTTTAAGCCTGCGACTGGGTTCCAATCGTCCTGGTCAATATTTCTTCCTCAATCAGACAAACTCCTCAGTTATCTTGTATTGGAATCATTCTATACACAAAGTGGTTATCTACATAAGATCACAGAATCATAGAATCATGGAATCCCTACAGTGTGAAAGCAGGCCATTCAGCCCATCGAGCCCCCACCAACCTGCCAAAGAACATCCCACCCAGACCCAACTCCCTACCCTACCCATTTAACCCTGCATTTCCTGTGGCTAACCCACCTAACCTACACATCCCTGGACATTATGGGAAATTTAGGATGGCCAATTCACCTAACCTGCACATCTTTAGACTGTGGGAGGAAATCCACGCAGATACGGGGAGAGTGTGCAAATTCCAAACAGGCAGTCGCCCGAGGCTGGAATCGAACCTGGGTCTCTGGCACTGTGAGACAGCAGTGCTAACCACTGAGCTACCATGTAGCTGAGATATGGAATTTTTACATCACTTTTTATTATAATCAGAAAAATTGTGGACAGACAATTTCAAGAAACATACATGAACTACAGCTGTCACTTTATTAAAAATACTTCAGAAATCTTTATTACAAAGTGTATAAACCATACAGAGAAGAGGTGATTCTTCACAAGTGATGACAGTTTTAGAATGATTTAAAGTTTAAATGCTTAAATATTTACCTCAACGCTCTCTCCTTTGCACTTTACTCCTACCATCTCCTGAGTTACTCAATTTTTTTTAATATATCAACCTGTTCAGATATGTAATGACATGCATTCAGAGTAGGTAGAACGTGAACCCAAGCCTCCTGGCCCAGAGGTAGAGACACTACCATTGTGCAGCAAAAGCCCTTTCTCCTGAATTACTGACAACCTCTTGTCCGTTACCTGCATCACCACTTACATTCATGCCCAGGTGCGAAGTGTTACAAGGCTCTTGACAGGGAGCATCACAACTGTACTTGATCCTATTCATGGCTATTGCTTACTTTTGAAGCAACAAGTGGTCAGGAGTGACCGAGTTCCCCATCCCCGCTCCTGAGAAGGTCTGAAGCCTCAATTACCTGATCTGCTGACTCCACACCAACTGAGAATCAGACCTAGGACCTGGGGGATGCGATCCACAGGTAGTGTTTGGGTACTCTTACAATGCATTGAACATGGAAACTCCACGGCTGTGCAAAACTGACCTCAAGAAAATAAATAGTTGACAGGTGTTGGCAATCTGAACATCAACAGTGCAATATTCTCAAACTCCAAATAAATGTTTATACCTACATATAATATATATTTATATTTTAGCATTTTTTTCATAAAATGAAGCCAAAATGATAAACAGATTACCAAATACATGCATCGCTTTAGAAAAATAAATATTAAATTAACTTTTTTTTAAAATAGGACTCTAATTGCAAACTAGTTTCCATTCCATTGTTGGCAATGTTCAGGAGTTAAATGAGAACAGCGGCAACTTTATTTAAAGTAACAGCCCAATGCTGTTGAATTCTCCTGTGTTTTATACTTTACAAAAAGTTTTCAGCAGGTTGTTCAGTCAGCTCCAACCATATCTCCATAGGAGACAGATCCAATAACAGTGCAAAAATTCCCTGCACAGCCAGGTGGAGTGGGAAGGATTCTAAAGGGACTCCATTGTTCCCAATGAATTGGAAGAACTCACAATAGAAATAGAAGCTACTGCTAAGTTAGGGCAGTCCGATGAAAGCAGTCAGTTGTTTCTCATTGTGAGGGAGTTGTGTGTCTGAGGTGTTGCTGATATTCTAAACGCTCTTTATGGTTTCCCAAGATATTGCAGAAGAGTTCGTACCAGAAGAAGCTGAATCCAGTGGAGATGGCTGCTTTCAGCATGCTAGGGGACAGGCCCTTGAAAAATCCCCTCAGGCCCTCAGTCCGAGCCACTTGATAGGCACAGTCCAGGAAACCATTGTAGGTTTGTACCTGGAACACAAAAACCTTGAAGAGATTAATGGCTGCTGCTTCATCCTCAGACACCAAACTCACCATCCATCTTTGCACTGCTCCCTGCCCTACTCCCCAGCTGATCTTCACAGTTGTGTCTCACTATCTGAAAAGTCTAATGTTCAGCTGCCCAGACGCTGCTCATTCATTAGAACCAATCTCCATGGATGCACTGAGACAGTGAATTGCTGCAGGCAATATGATAGCGGGGAACTCCACAACTGATCCTGCTCTCACCCACCACTTGCACAACTCCACATTCCAGCAGAGATCATCAGACAGCAAGAGTTTTGCTTTCTCCTCTTCCCTACACAAAATGCAAAGGTCCAAAGGAGGGGTCCCAATGCATGACTCAAGCAGCAATAGTAATATTTATTCAGGTAGAGTCAAACCTGGCCTCCTGTTCTGTGACACTGTAGCATGTTTCGTTCCGATCACTTATTAATGCATCCCCAATGACATCGATAGAGCAGAATTCTCCCACTAGGAATACCAGCCATATTGGCTGCCCCTGACTGTCACTCCATATTTTCATACACCGAGATGTATGTAGATCAATTAAAATTAGATCTTCCAAAGCTTTTCAGAGGTAAGTTCCCTGACACACAACAGCAAGGGGGACAGGGCAGGGGTAGGGAAAGAATTAGACTTTACACCACGTGATCCCATTCATCACACCATCCTCTTCTGCTGCTTCTCCACTAGCTCCAGGTGAGTGGGTCCTATCTGGTTCTATTCCCATCTTTCCTGAAATAACTTCTCTTCCTTCTGTCTCCAGATTCACAGAGAGATCATTGATCTCTCCTGCCCCAATGTTAAATACTGTCCTTCAGCAACATACTCCAAAAAGCAGATCAGATTGCAATGCATGTTGATGGCACCTCTCTCTATTCTTCTGTTCACATTGCTTTGTCATACTCAATTCTGGATGAACAAAAATTTCCTTTATTTTTGATTGATTGATTTTATTGTCACGTGTACCAAAATACAGTGAAAAACTTTACTTATGAGAGGTACAGCAGATCACCACAAGCAAAGGATGTACAGCTCAAAAAGACTTAGAGGCATACAAATTACATTGCAAGATACATTATTTGAGGCTACAGTCCATTGAACAGTCCTAAACCACTGAGGTCTTTGACCCCTGCCTCAAACTCTATCCCCAAGCCACTTCACTCTGGCTACTGTCTGATACTGTTCATAGCTGATCTAACTAAGATATGCTTCCAACCCTAAACCTCTCGATAATACCCAAGTCCTGTCTTGTCTACTTTTGTAATCTCACCTATGGTTTTATTATCACAAGAATTGACTAGCTTCCTAGCTGGCCTCCCATTTTCCACTCCTTGAAAACTTCAACTCATCCAAAATTCTCATAAGGAAAGGGTTAAGAGACTAGGCTTACAGCAGTGCTCATTCTGCGAAAATAGGCTGGTGGTGATATGAGCTGAATAAATCAGAACATTTGAATTGAAATAGATATTAATTGCAGCAAACTGATCAAAAGCAAACATACTTTCACAGCAAGTCTAGGAGAAGTTCTCATTCTTCAGCCAATGCAAGTCAAGTTGGCAATTTGTTAACCAACTACCAATCACACATCCAACAGAGAATTATGCAGATTGTATCCTGTATTTAAACTAGTGGAAAGGGCGCACTCAGGAGCAAGACACACATCAATGGCAAGAGTTCTGTTGAAACATGCAGGATCTCAATTAAAGTTTGCTCTTAAAATGACCCAGTCATCTCAGATTGATCACCTGAGGGATAACTGTATGATTTAATTGAAACTATTTTGTTTAAAATTCTCAAAAATTGAGAGATTGTATGAATTGTAATTCTTGGTCTCCAAACTTAAGAACAAAAAGATAAAATAACAAATATGCTGCATGTTTCCTAATATGCACAAAGTTCTATTCACCCATCTCACCAGTGCTCCGAATTGCACTGCCTCCCAGTCGGGCATTTCCTCAAATTTAAAATACTCCTCCTTGTCTTAAAATCCCTCCACAATCTTCAGCTTTCAACATTCCTCCATGTAGCTTGTTGTGTAAGCCTTACTCTCTGCACTCCATGATGGCAGCTCTGCATTCAGCCTCCTGAGCAGAAAGCTCTGAAATTCTCTCCCTAAGCTTTGCCATCTTGTTATATTCAAGTCTCCTATTAAACTGCTTTTGACTAGTACCTGGGCACCTATCCCAGTACATTGTGTGCCTCTGCATTAAGTCTTTCTCAATAACTTTCCCACAGGAAGTTTTAAAACGTGAAAGCACTATATAAATGTAAATTGTTGTTTGAGCGAGCAGCAAAATTATGAAGTGGGAAGAGAGAGAAGCAAGAGCGCTTTCAGGCATAGCTATTAAGGCTGAATAGGTGGGGCTATTTTCCCTGGAGCGTCGGAAACTGAGGGGTGACCTTATAGGAGTTTATAAAATCATGAGGGGCATAGATAGGATGAATAGCCAAGGACTTTTCCCCAGGGTAGTGCAGTCCAAAATTAGAGGGCATAGGTTTAAGGTGAGAGAGGAAAGATTTAAAAGGGGCAACTTTTTCACAGAGGGTGGTGCATATATGGAATGAGCTGCCAGAGGCGGTGGGGGCTGGTACGATTACAACATTTAAAAGACATCTGGATGGGTACATGAATAGGAAGGGTTTAGAAGGATTTGGGCCAAACGCTGGCAAATGGAACTAGATTAACTTAGGATATCTAGTCAGCATAGACGAGTTGGACCCAAGGGTCTGTTTCCATGCTGTATAGCTTTCTGACTATGACCTCAGATGCCAGGGAACACTGATGCATGAACAGGGATCCCACATTATAAGACTGAGCTGTCCTTTGCTGCTGTATTCTGGTTTCTTCAGGACACATTTTAATGGTTTACAGCCATAAATCATTCAGGTGGAGTGCTGAACTACAGCATGAATTTGAAACAACTGAGTGGTTTGTTAAACCATTTCAGAGACAGTGACAATGAGACTGGCGAAAGACTGGTGTCACACAGTTCAGACTGGGCAAGGTCAGCAGATTTCCTTCCCTGAAGGGTGCCACTAAAGCCTTACTGTTTTTAAATTGACCCGATAGCTTTGTGGTCACTTTTACCAAAAAAAGACTTGTTTTTTATAAAACCAAACTTAAAATCTCAATCTGTCATGGCACAATTTGAATACTGTTGGCATTGTTAGTGCAGTAACAGAAACTCTGCAGCTCTAACAAACTATTAGGTGATCAGTAGAATTGAGACAAGATAAATGATTTCACAGAGGGTCGTGTGTTATCATGTGCTGAATGCCAACTCAGTATTACTCTTTATAATTTGTATATAACAATTACACACGATAGTTAGTTATGAAGATACCCCCTAACTACTTTGGACATAAGTAGATATGGCACAGATAGGTAACACCCTGACAGATCACGGAGTGTGGGCCAACTGTAACAGTGCCTGCCCTGTGTTGTGGTGGCTATTGATTCAAAAACAATTCCTGTGTACAACGAGTCAAAACCCACGTGGAAAACACACCAAGGGACAATCCACAATTAGGATGACATGGAGCTGCTGGTGTGGGACTGGGATGGACAAGGTCAAAGGTCAGATGACACCGGGTTATAGTCCAACAGGTTTATTTGTAATCACAAGCTTTTGAAGCGCTACCCCTTCATCAGATGACTTCACCTGACAAACGGGCAGTGCTCCGAGAGCTTCTGATTTCAAATAAACCTGTTGGACCATAACCTGGACTATCACCTGGTGTTGTGTGACTTTTGACAATTAGGATGGGAAGAACTAGTGTTTAACTATTCAACTCATCAGGCAGAGGAACCTTTATGATTCCAGTCAAAAATTTTTCACACATCTCAATGCAGCCAAAGCTGCAAGGGAGTGCACAGGTCTGCAAAGTCCTCACCTGTCCAAAAGCAGTGCGTGCCTGTTCAAATCCTTCCACCTGCAGTCTCTTCTTAAGGAGGTCAAAGGGGTATGTTAGTGTTTTACTTATGACCCCTGCACCGCTGCCACACACCAGATTCTCTACATTAACTGGACAAAAAAAGAAATAAACAACAGATTAAAAATATGGTGGCTCAGTGAAAGCGCTCTCACTCTTCAGTCTGAAAGTAGAGTATAAAATCCAGGCTAACATTCCCACTGCAGTACGAGTGCTATATCTAATACGTGATGGTAGTGAGTGAGCTATTGCAGTTGGGTGCAAAGTGTTGAGGGTCCTTGGGTTCTGGGCAATATGGATTTCTTAACCAAAAGCCAACACAGATGATCATGGTAGATGGGGAAATTTGAATTCACTAAAAACCTGGCATTAAGAAACTAATGACCATGAAACCATTGTTGACCAGCAGAACAACCCACCTGGTTGTAATATCATAAGAAACAGGAATAGGAGTAGGCCGTTTGCCCCTCAGTCCTGCTCTGCCATTCATTAGAATCACGGCAGACATGACATGCTTCATAAAAACCGAAAGAACTGAGGATGCTGTAAATCAGGAACAAAAACAAAGATGCTGGAGAAGCTCAGCAGGTCTGGCAGCATCTGTGAAGGGGAAAACAGAGTTAACGTTTCGGGTCCAGTTCTGAGGAAGGGTCACTGGACCCGAAACGTTAACTCTGTTTTTCCCTTCACATGGCATACTTCATGTTCACTTTCCTGCCCTTTCCTCTTGACTCTTAGTTTCCCAACTGATCAAGAATATATATCAGCCTTAAATATACACAAAGATTCTGCCCCCACAGCTCTGAGAGAAGAAATTCCTCCTCATTTCAGTCCTAAATGGCACCCCTTTATTCCGAGAATATGCCCTCTGGGTCCTAGATTCTCTCATGAGGGGAAACATCCATTCAGCTTTAACTCTGTCAAGCCCCTTAAGAGTCTTATATGTTTCAAAGAGATCACCCTTCATTTTCTAAACTCCAGTGAGGAGAGTCTCAAACTTCTTAGCTTTTGCTCATAAGACACTTCCTCCATACCAGGCATCGTTCTTCTCTGAAAATAATGTCCTTTAGGGAAGGAAATCCGCCATCGTTACTTATTCTGGCTTAGATGCGATTCCAGAGCCACAACATGGTTGACTCTTAACTGCTATCTGGGCAATAAATGTCAATGATGTCCACATACTGTTAATGAATAAAATAAAATCTGGCCATTTATCAGATTACCATTTGGGGGAGCTTATTGTCTACAAATTGACTCTGATGTACAACAGCACAACCAGAACAACAATGACATTTGTAAATTACAAAGCACCAACGTGTGCTGAGACTGTGAAAGGCATCACATCATAACGTTTTGTCCCCACTTTTCAAAAAAAGTGCACACCAACCAATACACCATAAACATTGATGTGGCAAACTGGACTAGGGCAAAGCTGTTGAGATAGGTTAAGAACACTTGCCTGCAATTCCTCAGATATAGGAGCTCTGACATGGACTACTCGTCCTCAAATGGAGCTTTATTTTGAGCAGGAGCATTGTTTAAAGACCTTTAAAGGAAGCAAGTGCCAGGTGCTGTTTTCAGCACAAACAACCACACGGAGAGTGTGACCTCTACACAATGCAACTGCTGATTTAGCAACTGAGAAACCAGCATGCTCTTTACACAAGTCTCTATTTTGATTGACTGTTAAATATCTTTTGTCTCCTGTGCTCTGTGTCCTTGCCTGCCAAAATCTCTTAAAAAAAAATAGGGAGATGGAGATATATGTACCTCATTATGCACATATGTTTCAATTGAGGTTATCCAAATTAATCCTATTCTCCTGCCCGTTCCCCAAATCCTTTTAAAGAGTGTCCTAGTCTCTGCCTTAATCGGTCCTTACAATAAAGTATTCCATGTAATAAAATCTTCTGTCTTGAACAATAAACAGCTTTGTATTAATTCATTCACGGGATGTGAGCATTTTACCTATCTCCAATTGTCTTTCAGAACATAATGAGCCACCATGACCCATTCCAGTCTGTGGTTTATTACCCCCAAGTGCTGTTAGTTTTTAGTGTTTAATTACACAATCTGTTCCTCTAATGGTAATTCTCAATCTGTGTCTCATTGTTAAAGATTTTCCAACTAGTGGGAACAAGTTTACATTGAGGAATTCAACAGTAAATGCAAGATATTTAGTAAGTTCTCACCAGTGAAGCCCACATCCCGTGAAAAATAACAAAAAATGTATGGTTAGACAGTTATGGAGATGGACCAAAATGATTTTGCTGGTTGGTAGATGGATGCTTTGAATTTAGGCCATGACCAAACAGGTCATTTGATCTAACGAGGCAAGATAGGATGAGTGGTAGGAACAACAAACTGAGAGAAAAGAGAACCAAGATTCAAAATGTTTGGCAGGAGCCGAACAAGTTGGCTTCGAATACAACAATGTCAAATTGCAGAAACCTTGAACGTAATTGTCACGTGTTGTCAGTCAGTGTCTGTAGGTTTAATATTCCAAGTAGTAGTACATAGGCAAGGAGTGGAGGGTAGACAGTCAATAGGATCCTAATGCATTCTAAAGGTAACCCCAACTGGCTAAGGAGAAGCAATTTGAAGAAAAGTGCTGACTGGATTAGAAACCATGGCAATACCCCCTGCAGTAAGTAAGACGAATGTAAAAGACCAATGGTTGACCAGATGAGCACAGCAGAGATAGACAGCATGGTTCACGCAGTAATGGTCTTGAGCGATCCGCATGCTACAAGTGAGGAAGAAACTAAAACAAAAAGTATCTGCACAAGCATGGGAGAGACAAGCTCACTGGCACTCAGCAACAATGTAGTCAAGGACATCAAGAAGGAATTGGGTAGTGTGGGCGGAGGAATTGCATGCTGATGATAGGCAGTTGCTTGGTCAAACAATGACAGCATAGTGCTGCGCTAATGTTTCATCCGCGACACTAGGCCGGCCGAGAGGGAAGAGATTGTGACTTTGGCCATAATTAAAGCAAAATGCTACAGAGGCTGGAGATCTAAAATAAAAACAGATATTGTTGGAGAAACTCAGCTGGTCTGGCAGCATCTGTGGAGATAGGATTAGGGTTAGGGTTAATGAAACAGAGTTAATGTTTCGAGTTCAATATGGCTCTTCTTCAGAAATGACCATGTCCATGGCACCTCTGCAAAGTGTCAGCCTACCTGTTAGAAACTGACTGATAATAGGTTCTTTTTTGCCAACTCCTCCTCTCAACTAACAAAAACTAATGCCTCACTACCGGATCACATTTCTACCTCCACAGAGACACTGCTCTCCTGTTTGGTTAGTGCTCCAGCCAATATCCTCACTCTTCCTGCCACTGGTCACTCACCCATCCAGGCTTCACGTGATGGCACAGCCCACTCACAGATACGTTGAAAGATGTTGTAAAAGGCAAACTGAAACCCAGCGTAGGGGAAAACCGCTACAAGAGTGGGACTGAGGCCTCGATAGAATGACAGGGGTCCTTCATTTCTGTACATGGTGACCACTGCATGCCACAGACTCCTATAAACCTGCAAAATAGATATATTAATCACACCATAGTCAAGAGTCAATCAGCATCCTAAAGCAGTATACATGTCATTTTAAAACGTAAGAGAAAGATTCAATCCATCTACATCAATTTCTCATACCCAAACCTAGATATCATCGAGATGCTTCACAACCTGGGCAAAAGTGAAGCAATTCTGTTCACTCACATACCTTACTTTCCCCCACACACCCAATGCATGTTTCACATTATAGAGGAACACAGGACTGCAAACAGGATAGAAAACATAAATCTAGATAATTACTTCAAATAATAATAACTAACCCAAACTGTTATCCGTGATGCATGCTGGAAATCAAACCTCTCTATTCTATGGGCCATTTCAAATAACCAAACAAATCACCAGGATAGTTAATATATCTAACTATGAGCACTACTTAGGCCAAAAATGCTCCCATCAGGTATCAATAATTTTGTTTATAAAAATAAGCAAACTTATCATTTAATAAGTGGTAACACAGATTGTTAACCACTTTGCAAACTTACACTATTGTCTTTTGGCATTCACTCACAAATAAGACAGCCAAAACAGACAGTGCTGCAGAAATGACATGGGTGGAAAATGTGGGCAAACAAACAAATTCTGTTCATCTTGCAAAGGGGGAATGAGGTGACTTTCTCAGTCCTTTGATTTTTAGTGACGGTATCGAATTGTTGACAGCCGAGTGATAGAATATTCTCAAGTCAGTAGTTTGTCAATTGGAGCTAGGTCTGTGTGTTAGATTCTCTTTTCAGAGCTTTTTTTTCCTACTCTGAGGGTGAGAAAGGGCAAAACCTGCTTTTGCTTGCAGGCTTTCTGGAGGCCTGTGTTCAACTGCATTTTCTCAGGTTTGTGACAAACTGCATAACAATTCAAAGGTTGTTGCTAGGCAGCTTTGAACCCATAGGTAGCTGGTGCAAGATCACCTCACCAAAGTGTCAAATCCAGCTTCTCCATAAGCTGTGTGACCTTGTGAAACCAATAAATGAACAATACGTTTTAACCTTATGAATTGAAGAAAAACAACACCTATTTGCTCTGAAAGCTTGTGATTTCAAATAAACCTTTTGGACTATAACCTGGTGTTGTGCGACTTCTGACTTTGCCTACCCCAGTCCAACACCAGCACCTCCACAGCAGTCAGGGAACATTTGGGGAACAGTGATCATAGTATCAAAAGATTTAGGTTGGTTATGGAAAAAGACAAGGAATAATCCAGAGTAAAATTAACTAATTGAGCAAGGATCATTTTTCAGTAGGTTGAGACCAAATCTCACCAGGCTAAAGTGGAATCGAAGTGGCTAGCAAAATAACATCAGAATAATGGGCAATCTTTAAATGTGGAGGTGGTTCAGATACAAAGAACATGGCCAAAAGAGGGAAGCTAGGTCCCTTAGCTGGTGAAAGGGAGATACCAAAAAGTGGGAAAACAGGGTGCATGTGATGGAATGAGAAATAACATAGTGGGTGCTGTAAATTCAAAATAAAAACAGAAAACGCCAGAAATATTCAACAGCTTTTGCAACACTTATGGACAGAGAAAGAGTTAACATTCAGATCAATGAACTTTTGTCAGTACTGAGGTAATAGATTTTGAAGAGTGGGTGGGCCACAAACAAAGGAAGGTCTGAGATACAGTAGGAGAGAAAGCAAATGACTGAAGTTAATCCTTCAGGACCAATGGGAATGCTAACAGGGGAAGAGAAGCAGACAGTCAAAATGCATTACTGGAATGAGTGTACTGGTGTCTGGAATCAAAACAGAAAAGACAAAATAATGTAGTCATCTGTCATCAACCCCCGACCTGTTCCAGCATGGTTTAACATAAGCTTGAGGAGAAGCGGCTCATCTTTCAGTGAGGCACTTTACAGCCTTCAACAATACCAGATTGTAAACTCTCTCTCTGATATTTTCTTTTGCTGTATCATGTTGTTTTGGCTCTTCATCCATTCATATTCATCGACAGCCTCTAATTCTTGATCAGAATCTGGAATGTACTACTTATGTGGTGGAAGTAGATTCAACTGTAACTTTCAAAATGGAATTGGATAATTTTTGAAGAGAAAAACAAATTGCAGGGGCAGGAGGAAAACATGGGGAAGTGGGACTAAATGAGCTGGTCACAGACAACATGGTATGACATGATGACAATAACAACATGGGGTTGTTATTCCATGATCTAATCATTCTATGATTCAAGAAGATACAGACACCTCTGTTCCACTACTATGCCTTTTATCCCCACCACTGTTTACCATTCCAATATCATCAATGCCATCACCACTCATCTGTGCCCTCAAATGCCCAGTTTCTCACCTTTGGCTCTCCCTGTGCCACAAATCTGGTGCGGAGAGTGTCGAGTGGTTGCACAGTAACCGTGGCCGAACACGCTGCCAAGCCCCCGCATATAAAGTGCACTGTGGGAATCCTCGAGTCATAAAGCATGGCATTGTGGACCAATTTTGTTAGAAATTCAAAACTCACAAACTGGAAGACAAAGAAAAAATGCTGGACTAAATCAGACACCTAGCAACAAAGAGATCAGCAAAATGGAAAGAACTTGCAATTAAATTTAGTACTTTTTAATTAAACTTTTGACTTGAAATGCAGGAAACAACAGCTAATTTGCACAGAGCCAGGCCCAATAAACAGCAACATAATCATTACCTTGTGAACTGAAGAAAAAGTATTGGCTAGGGCACGAGAGAAAACTCTTCAACTAATTCTCAAATTGTGCTTTAGGTCTTTCAAGTGCAGTTAGGGACATGGCTCTTGGTTTAACAATACTTCTAAAAGCAGTGCCATGTCTCAGTGTTGCAGTGACGTTTCAGTTTGGAGGTTATGGTCATAACCTCAAGTGAGGTTGGTACTGTGATCTCCTGACTAAAAGATGAGAGTCCTACCAATGAACCACCCAGTTTCTAATGAACCCTAGAAACATCCTTTTAAAAAATCTAACGCTCTAAAGCTGCCATTGTGGGGTTTGCACTGCCATCCTCTGCAGGACTGGTCCAAAACACAATCACTAACATATCTTTGCAGCATTCTTGAGCACGGGTGAGGTCCCAGAGGACTGGAGAATTGCTAATGTTGTCCCCTTGTTTAAGAAGGGTAGAAAGGATAATCCAGGTAATTATAGATCGGTGAGCTTGAGGTCAGTGGTGGGGAAGCTGCCGGAGAAGATACTGAGGGATAGGATCTATTTACATTTGGAAGAAAATGGGTTTATTAGCGATAGGCAGCATGGTTTTGTGCAGGGAAGGTCATATCTTACCAACTTGATAGAATTCTTTGGAGGAAGTGACAAAGTTGATAGATGAGGGAAGGGCCGTGGATGTCGTATACATGGACTTCAGTAAGGTGTTTGATGAGGTTCCCCATGGTAGGTTGAAGGAGAAAGTGAAGTCGCATGGGGTCCAGGGTGTACTAGCTAGATGGATAGAGAACTGGCTGGGCAACAGGAGACAGAGCTGTAGTGGAAGGGATTTTCTCAAAATGGAGAACTGTGACCAGTGGTGTTCCACAGGGATCCGTGTTGGGACCACTGCTGTTTGTGATATACATAAATGATCTGGAGGAAGGTATAGATGGTCTGATTAACAAGTTTGCAGATGACACTAATATTAGTGGAGTAGCAGATAGTGAAGGGCACTGTCAGAGAATGCAGCAGAATATAGATAGATTGGAGAGTTGGGCGGAGAAATGGCAGATGGAGTTCAATCCAGGCAAATGTGAGGAGATGCATTTTGGAAGATCCAATTCAAGAGCGAACTATACGGTAAATAGAAAAGCCCTGGGGAAAATTGATGCACAGAGAGATCTGGGTGTTCAGGTCCATTGTACCCTGAAGGTGGCAACGCAGGTCGATAGAGTGGTCAAGAAGGCACACGGCATGCTTTCGTTCATCGGACAGGATATTGAGTACAAGAGTTGGCAGGTCATGTTACACTTGTACAGGACTTTGGTTCAAAGACATTTGGAATACTGTGTACAGTTCTGGTCACCACATTACCAAAAAGGCTGTGGATGCTTTGGAGAGAGTGCAGAGGAGGTTCACCAGGATGTTGCTTGGTATGGAGGGCGCTAGCTGTGAAGAGAGGTTGAGTAGATTAGGGTTACTTACATTAGAAAGACGGAGGTTGAGGGAGGACCTGATTGAGGTCTACAAAATCATGAGAGATATAGACAGGCTGGATAGCAAGAAGCTTTTCCCCCAAGAGCGGGAGACTCAATTACTAGGGGTCACGATTTCAAGGTGAGAGGGGAAATGTTTAAGGGAGATATGCGTGGAAAGTTCTTTACGCAGAGGGTGGTGGGTGCCTGGAACGCGTTGCCAGCGGAGGTGGTAGAGGCAGGCACGATAGCGTCATTTAAGAAGTATCTAGACAGATATATGAATAGGCAAGGAGCAGAGGGATACAGATCCTTGGAAAATAGACGACAGGTTTAGATAGAGGATCTGGATCGGCGCAGGCTTGGAGGGCCGAAGGGTCTGTTCCTGTGCTGTAATTTTCTTTGTTCACTTCCAGGATCCCGCTTTGTTCTGTGTTCTACTGTCAGTTTTCAACTCGGAAAGCAGAAGCATTCACACACAAACTAAGTTTTAAAATAATACCAAGAACAGTGATACATTATTATGTATTAAGGCGCTCTTAGAACAATTCTGAAAGAGAGATGGAAACTTGCATCATACCTGGACGGCTCCATAGGAAACAGAAAGAAGCTGGGCTGGGATGTGACCTTTCCAGAATGCCTGAAGACCCTCCTCTCTGAATATTGTGTTAGTTGCCTGCAGAATGCCATGATATTTGGCTGCCGGCTCAAACAGTGATAGCTGTTCAATTTGAAGCTGGGGAAACAAAATCAGAGGAGCAATCTGGAAATTAACACACGCTCGGATACGTACGTAGGTTTGTATAATACGTGCATTTTATAGCACAATGCATATTTGTCAATTCTACGTTGATATTTTCACAATACAAGGGGGTAAATGGGGTAGGGACAGGGGAGTGGCATGGATCACTTCAGGCCAATTTCCAAAACTCCAAGCATGAGAACTATCATTGTGATCCATGTTGAATTTAGCACCTGCACCAAGAATAGTAAACTCAACGCTCGGTAAACTCCAATTGGACCGCCAATTATAAGGTACTGCAGAGGATACACCATCAAGCATGCATCATATTATTCATCTCTAACAAAGGACAGATATACACCCATTGTACCATCTGACAGAGGATGAACAAATAGTATAGGTGCCTATAATAAAGTCTACATATATTAACTCCCACACAGAACAACGAAAGCCAGGTTACCCATAATTAGTACATATGCACATATCTCATACCTAAAGTAGCTCAGTACTTCTGTGAATTTTGCCCAATGTTGACTCAAAGATCCATTACATATATATTAAAAAAATACATTAACTACTTACCCGTTTACTCACTCTTTCTCTGAGAGAGAGAGAAACACACACACACGCACACACACACACCAGATAATAACTATGGTAGCTACTTACCCATTAACAAGATTTATTTTCTATACATGCTCGGTTTCATTTCATAGCACAATACATACTTATTAATTCTATATTGATATTTCTACTACATCTCTAACTGGAACTACCTACATTTAGCCATCACACCAGATATTCATTCATTTCCCCTATATATTTACACAATACTATGAGTATATGTACTCAGCTCGCTGTATTGTTAACCGCCATTACTTAATATTTCCCTGTGATCATTACCCAATGCTCAGCTTTGAAGTGACTGTATTCAGCCCTGATGGTTGGAATCTTTATGTTCCACACAGGTTTACCCTCACTCCTTTATAATCACTCAATCAACATTTCTTTCAATTCCACTTCTCCTTTGTGCTCATCTAATCTCCCCTTAAATGTATTTCTACTATTCAGCACACTCCTTCCCTCTCTCCCGAAGGCAACGAGTTCCAAAATCTAACCAGGCTCTGCCTGATGGAAACAAAGCAAACTGGAGCAGGGTTGGGCTATTCAGCCCATCAAGCTTACTATGTAATTCAATGAGATCATAACTGGTCTCAATTCTCAACTTCATTTTCCTGCCTCTTCCAAATAATCCTCAATCTCCCTCTGGCCTTTTACCTGCTCTCAATCTCTTCATTGAGAACTGTCGACATGATATTGGTCGCTTCAATTTCTCTGCACCACTACTCCCCCTTCACACAATCCAACCTGTCTCCCTCCAAACTGACTGCACTCCATGCACTTAGATCTAACCCTGACTTTGTTATTAAGCCTGCCGATAAGGGTGGTCCTGTTGCAGTCTGCTGTACTGACCTCTACATTGCAGAGGCTGAGCACCAGCTCTCAGATACCTCCTCCGACCTTCCCCTGGACCATGACCCCACCATGACGCATCAGGCCATTGTATCAACTACAAGCATTGACCTCATTTCATCTGGTGATCTCCCCTCTCCACCACTTCCAAGCTGATAGACCCCTAGCCCCACACAGCTCACTACTATCTCCTTCCCAAAATTCACAAACAGGACTGTCCAGGCAGATCCATTGTTTCTGCATGCTCCTGCCCCACAGAACTCATCTCTTCCTACCTCGACCCAGTCTTCTCTCACCTGGTCCAGTCCCTGCCAACGACATCCATGATTCCTCTGACACTTTAAGCCACTTTCGGAATTTCCAGTTTGCAGGCTCCAGCCGCCTCCTTCTTACCATGGATGTGCAATCCCTTTTTATGTCCATTCCCCACCAGGAGGGTCTTAGGGCTCTCTGCTTCTTCCTGGAGCAAAGGCCTGAACTGTCCCCACTCACCGCCACCACCCACCTTCAGTTGGTCGAACTCGTCCTCACCCTCAACAACTTCTCCTCATTTTCTTCAGATCAGAGGGGTGGCCATGGGTACCTGCATGGGCCCCAGTTATGCCTGTCTCTTCATGGGGTACATAGAACATTCCTCGTTCCAATCCTATTCCAGCCCCCACCCATAACTCTTTCTCCGATATATCTATGATATAATCGGTGCTGCTTCCCTCTCTCATCCAGAATTGAGAAGTTCATCGATTTCGCTTCCAATTTCAACCCCACCCTCACTTGCAACTGATCTATCTCTGTCTCTGTCTCCTCCCTTCCTTTCCTCGACAATATCCACTATAAACCTACTGACTCCCACAGCTACCTGGAGTATACATCCTTGCACCCTGCTTCCTGTCGAAACTCCATCCTCAGTTCCTCCATCCCCATCGCATACGTTCAGATGAGGCCAACTTTGACAAGGGAGCCTCTGAAACGTCCACCTTCTTCAGGTGAGGATTCCCGAGCACTGTTGTTGACAGGGCGCTCAGCCAGGTCCGACCCATCTCCCGCACTTCCTCCCTCATCCCTTCTCTTCCCTCCCGTAACAGCGATGGGTTCCCCTTGTCCTTACCTATCATCCCACCACATCCAGAAGACCATCAGATGCCACTTCTGCTATCTCCAGCAAGACGCCACCACCAAACACATACTCCCCACCCCTCCCTTGTCCGCCTTCCGCAGGGACCGTTCCCTCCGGGACACCCTGGTCCACTCTTCCTTCACTCCCAACACCCACCACAGTTGCACAGCATCTTCCCCTGCAACCACCACAGGTATAACACTTGCCCATTTACCTCCTCCCTCCTCAGTATCCAAGGGCCCATACATACCTTCCAGATGAAGCAGCACTTTACCTGCACTTCCCACAATCTAGTCTACTGCATTCACCGCTCACAATGTGGTCTCCTCTACATTGGGAAAACAAAGTATAGACTGGGTGACGGCTTCACAGAGCACATATGCGCTCCACACAAAAAAGACCCTGAGTTTCCAGTTGCCTGATACTTTAACACACCACCCGTTCCCTGGCCAACATCTCTTTCGCTGGAACACTGAAGCAGGCCTGAGACACTCGGCGCAAGCTGAAAGAACACCTCATTTTCCACTTGGGGACCCTGCAGCCCTCCGGACTCAATATTGAGTTCAATAATTTTAGTGCCTGAACTCTCCCATGTCCCAGCACGCTACCTCACACACCATGCTTTGGTATCACATAGTCTGCCATTACACACTACCTATTGTTAGTCACTAACAGTCTCCATTCACAGCTATTCTCTCCTTTGTCTGTCCAACTGTTCTTCTCTCTCTTTAGGCTCTATCCCCAACTATCGTTTACTCCTTACCCCACCCCGCCCTATCTTCTGCGTATAAATCAACATTTTCCTAGATACCATCCATTCTGAGGAAGGGTCATCAGACCCAAAATGTTAATTCTGATTTCTCTCCACAGATGTTGCCAAACCCCCTGAGCTTTTCCAGCAACTGTTTTTGTTCCCAATAACAATTGATTCCCTTACCAATTAAAATCTGTCAATCTCCGCCTTTATAAACAACCCAGTCTCTACAGCCCTCTGCAGCATTGGTTTCCCTAGGGACACCACTCTCAAAAAATTCCTCCTCATCTCGATCTTATATAGATGGCCCCTTATTTAAGATTATGTCCCACAAGGGCAAACAATTTCTCCACATCTACCCTGTCCAGCCCCCTTCAATAAGGTTACCTCTCATTCTTCT
Source organism: Rhincodon typus (assembly GCF_021869965.1). Taxonomy (NCBI): domain Eukaryota; kingdom Metazoa; phylum Chordata; class Chondrichthyes; order Orectolobiformes; family Rhincodontidae; genus Rhincodon; species Rhincodon typus. The sequence continues at coordinate 46,363,745 of NC_063354.1, read as the reverse complement.
ATTTTCCAATGAATACAGGCTTAATCTACTTGACCTCTCTTCATAAGACAGTCCCTCCATACCCAGAATCAACCTAGTGAACCTTCTTTGGACTGCCTCTAATGTCACTATGTCTCGCCTAAAATAAGGAGGCCAGAGCTGTTCACAGTATTCCAGGCATGGTCTAACTAGTGCCTTACAGGTAGTTCTCCTATAAAACGATAGTTGCATTATTGTGTGACCTCACATTATAGAAAATTGCATTATAGGGAAATTGCTATAGAAAAATCGCTATACCCGTATAACAGAAAGTTCACGTTATCCAAACAGCTTCCATTATTCATCAATCACGTTATAGCCAATTTGCATTAACGAAACACACGTTATAGCAGAACTACCTGTATATAGTTTTTGCAAAGCCACCTTATTTTTATACCATTTCCTTTGAAATAAAGGCCAACAGTTCATTTGTCTTCCTGTTGATCTGATAGTAGCATTTTGTGATTTGTATACAAGGACACCCAAATCTGTCTGTGCTGCAGCATTCTGTAGTCTTTCTACATTTAAATAATATCCAGTTCTTCTTCTCTGCTTGGTGAAGTGCATAACCTTACATTTTTCCATATTAGATTCCATCTGCCAAGTTTTTGTGCACTCTCTCTCTCTGTACTCATTGTGTCATCCTCACCACTTGCATTCCCACATTTTGGGTGATCCTCAAACTTTGCTACAGGATATTCATTTTCCCTATCCAAATTATTAATACAAAATGTAAATAATTGTGGCCCCAGCACTGATCCCTATGGCACACCACTAGGTGCAGGTTGCCATCCTGTAAATGTCCCCTTATCCCAACTGTCTTCTATTAGTTAGCCAATTCCTCATCCATGCTGATATACTACTCCTGACATCAGGAGCTGTTATCTTATTAAGTAGCCTAACGTGTGATGTCTTATCAAATACCTTTTGGAAATCCAAATGTATTACATCTACTGGATCCTCTTTATCTATCATATGTGTTTGTCACTTAAAGAATTCTAATAAATTTGACAGGCAGGATTTCCCTTTCATTAAGGCATGCTGACTCTGCTTGCTTATATTACATATTTCTAAATGCTCTGGGTAAACATTTCCCAAATGACGTTAAAATAACTGGCCTATAGTTACCTATTTTAGTCCCCTTCCATTTTTGGAATGGGGGGGCGTTATATTCAGCCTTCACCTTTCTTCAAGAGAAAATTTATTCCAACCTAGTCGGCCTTCCCTATAGATGATCCCTTCCTTTTGATCTCATTCTTGGGATTTAGTTTTGCACCTTTTCCTTATGATGCTGTACTGTGAACATTTCTGCTCTTCACACTAAGTTCACACTAATCAACTCTCTGCTTTACAATTTCATCCTTCTGAAAATGAACCCAAGTGCTTGGCTTGCTTTTCTTTTAGCCTGGTCTCATTAACATGCCTCACTACTCTTAGAACTTTAGTGATTTGTGACTGATTAAACACTAGATTCTTTAGCTCCTCTACCCTATTTGATTATTCTTATTACTGATATCACCTTATTCTTATCAAATGTACTATCTAACACTTACCTACAATGACTTAGAGTCATAGGGTCATAGAGTAATGCAGCATGGAAACAGGACCTTTGGCCCAAACTAGTCCATGCTGACCACTCAGCGAGTTTCAATTGCCCATACTTGGTCCATATCCCTTTAAACCCCTCTCATCCATGTACCTATCCAAATGTTTTTTTAAATGTTGCTATGTACCTGCCTCAATCACTTTCTCTGGCAGCCTGTTCCACATACACATCTCTCTCTGTGTGAAGAAGTTGCCCCTCAGGTCCTTTTTAAATCTTTCCCCTCTCACCTTAAACCTATGCCCTCTAGTTTCAATTCCCCGTCCCTGGGAAAACGGCTATATGCGTTCATCCTATCTATGCCCCCCATGATTTTATACACCCCTCATTCTCCTACATTCCAAGGAATAAATTATGGGAAGGCAATGGCCTAGTGGTATTATCGCTGGACTGTTAATTCAGACACTCAGATAACATTCTGGGGACCTGGGTTCGAATCCCGCTATGGCAGATAGTGGAATTTGAATTCAATAAAATATCTGGAATTAAGAGTCTAATGATGACCGTGAATCAATTGTCGATTGTTTGAAAAACTCATCAGGTTCACTAATGTCTTTTAGGGAAGGAAACTGCCTTCCTTACCTGGTCTGGCCTACATGTGATTCCAGACCCACAGCAATGTGGTTCACTCTTAACTGCCCTCTGGGCAATTAGGGATGGGCAATAAATGCTGCCTAGCCAGCAATGCCCTCATCCCATGAATGAGTAAAGTTAAAAAAAAAAGAATCAAGTCCTATCCTGGCCAACCTCTCCCTACAACTCAGGCCTACTAGTCCTGGCAACAGCCTCGTAAATCTTCTTTGCACACTTTCCAGTTTAACAGTGTCTTTCCTATAACAGGGTGGCCAAAACCGTACACAGTACTCCAAGTGCAGCCTCACCAACAATTTAAAAAATGTAACATAACATCCCAACTCATATACGCAATGCCTTGACCAATGAAGGCCAGCATGTTAAATACCTTCTTCACCACCCTGTCTACCTGTGACGCTGCTTTCAACGAATTATGTACTTGTGCTCCTAGGTCCCTCTGTTCTACAACACTCCTCAAGACCTTACCATTTGGTAAGGTCCTGCCCTGGTTTGACTTTCCAAAGTGCAACACCTCATACTTGTACTGAATTGCATTTGCCAATCCTCAGCCCACTTCCCCATCTGATCAAGATCCCTCTGTAATTTTTGATAACATTCTTCGCTATCAACAATATCTCCTAATTTTATACCATCCGCAAACTTAGTAATCATGCCTTGTTCATTCACATCCATATCATTTATGTCAATAGCAAATAACAAAGCAATAACTTGTAGTACATGACTAGTCACAGGCCTCCAGTCCGAAAAACAACCTTCAACCATTACCCTCTGTTTCCTAGCATTGAGCCAATTTTGAATCCAATTAGCTAGCTTTCCCTGGATCCCATGCGACCTAACTTTCACAACTAGCCTGCCATGCAGGACTTTGTCAAAGGCCTTACTAAAGTCCATATAAACAACATCCACTCCTCTACCCTCATCCACATTGCTTCAAAAATCTTTAGAAGATTTGTCAGACATGACTTCCCACACACAAATCCATGCTGGCAATCCCTAATCTGGCAATCCCTAACTTCTACTTATACAGTAAGTTTAACCTTTCAAAATTCCTCACAGAAGCATTACAAAACCTAGCATGACATTAAGCCACATAGAAATATTAAATTGGATGACCAAAAAATTGATCATTAATAAGTGTCTTAAAAAGGAGGATGGGAGATTTAAGGAGGAAATTCTAACCCTTGGGGGCCCAGGCTGTTGAAGGCACGGTAACCAATGGTGCAGTGATTAAAATAAGGGATGCTCAAGAGATCAGAATTAGGGGAGCACAGAAAGCTTGGGAGCTTAAGGAGTTCATAGAGATAGGGAGGCACACGATCATGGTAGTTCAAGAAGGCAGCTCACCACCTTCTCAAGGGCAACTAGGAATGGGCAAGAAATGCTGGCCAGCCAGCGACACCCACATCCCACAAATGAATTTTTTCCAAAATTTGAGGATAAAGGACAAGAATTTTAAAATCAAGACTTCACTCAACTGGGAGAAAAGACAGTTCAATAAGCAGCGGTGATAAGCAAATGGGACTTGCTGGGAGTCAGGACACAAGTAGAATTTGAATGACATTAAGATTACGGAGGGGAGAATCTGTAACCAGTCATGAGGGTGTTGGAACTGCGGAGTCTTAGAGTAACCCAAGAAAAATGGGAGGGTCAGTATCCAATGAACTGAAATGGGGCAAAGTCAGAATGTGCTAGTAGGCAGCTTTATTGATAGCTTAATGTGGTCAAAGACTCATATCAGAATCTAATTTGACACCAAAAACGTAAAAGGACTGGCTTATTCTCAGGCTATTGCCAGGGTGAGGGCAGATTTAACAGTTAGAGAACAGAGTATGGTGGGAAGGCTGCTTTTTCCAATATTTAAATGGAGAAAAGTTCAGTTTACAGACAAACAAACAGTCTGATAAGCTAACTACAGTATAAGAGTAGAGGTGGTGGTGGTCGTGGTGGCCTGTCTAATCTTCTCTCATAAGACAATCCACTCATTTCAGGTGTTAATCTAGAAGTTTTCTCTAGATGCTTCCAACACGTTAATATCCTTCAGAGAAGAATGAGGACGGATTGTTTCTGAAGGATGGTTCACTGGACTTGAAACATTAACTCTATTTCTCTCTCCATGGATGCTGCACCAGTTTCACCAGTAATTTCTATTTTTGTTAGTGTCATACTGGATATCATATTTTTTAATATTATGGCAAGGGCAGAAATTTGACTGGAGGGATTCTGAGTACTTACTTTGAATTTTCCCACCCAACCTGCTGTCTGCATGTACATTTTCCCTTACTTCCTGCATATTTACCTACTCCCCTGACATACTTAGCCAGCACTCGGAGAACCCACAGATGACGTCACATCCGCCACCGCCGGGTTCCCCACTTCCGGGACAGCAAGCACCATCGCTGCCGTTGCCACCGACACTGAAGTCGCGACCACCCTCACCGCTACTGCCGCCGCCTACCCCGTTCCTCCTACCTCCGACGCCGACACAGCTCCGCCCACAGCCGACGCCGACACAGCCAGCAGCTCCAGAGGAGACAGCAGCACCCAGCCCTGCCGAGTCTTCACCATCCCCCCAGACCTACCCCTTACTGAGGACGAACGGTCAGTCCTCAGTAAAGGGCTCACCTTTGTCCCCCTCCACCCACAGATCAACGAATACCGCTCACGCTTGGACATTGAGCAGTTTTTCCGCCGCCTCCGCCTCCACGCTTACTTCTTTAACCGTGAACCTAACCCTCCCTCTACTGACCCCTTCTCCCGCTTCCAACACACCCCCTCCTCCTGGACACCACCCCAAGGCCTCCTACCCTCCCTCGACCTCTTCATCTCCAACTGCCGTCGAGACATCAATCGCCTCAACCTCTCCACCCCTCTCACCCACTCCAACCTCTCCCCCGCAGAACGTGCAGCCCTCCGCTCCCTCCGCTCCAATCCCAACCTCACCATAAAACCCGCGGACAAGGGAGGTGCAGTTGTAGTATGGCGCACTGACCTCTACATCGCCGAGGCCGGACGCCAACTCTCCGACACCTCCTCCTACCGCCCCCTTGATCATGACCCCACCCCTGAGCACCAAACCATCATCTCGCAAACCATCCACAACCTCATCACCTCAGGTGACCTCCCACCCACGGCCTCCAACCTCATCGTTCCCCAACCTCGCACTGCCCGCTTCTATCTCCTTCCCAAAATCCACAAACCTGAATACCCTGGTCGACCCATTGTCTCCGCCTGCTCCTGCCCCACCGAACTGATCTCCAACTATCTCGACTCCATTTTCTCCCCCTTGGTCCAGGAACTCCCTACCTATGTCCGTGACACCACCCACGCCCTCCACCTCCTCCAGAACTTCCAATTCCCCGGTCCCCAACACCTCATCTTTACCATGGACGTCCAGTCCCTCTACACCTGCATTCCCCATGCAGATGGCCTTAAGGCCCTCCGCTTCTTCCTGTCCCGCAGGCCCGACCAGTCCTCCTCCACTGACACCCTCATCCGCTTAGCCGAACTCGTCCTCACACTCAACAACTTCTCTTTCAATTCCTCCCACTTCCTACAGACAAAGGGGGTAGCCATGGGTACCCGCATGGGCCCAAGCCACGCCTGCCTCTTTGTAGGTTACGTGGAACAATCCCTCTTCCGTACCTACACCGGCCCTAAACCCCACCTCATCCTCCGTTACATTGATGACTGTATCGGTGCCGCCTCGTGCTCCCACGAGGAGCTCGAACAGTTCATACACTTCACTAACACCTTCCACCCCAACCTTAAATTTACCTGGACCATCTCTAACACCTCTCTCCCCTTCCTGGACCTCTCTGTCTCCATATCGGGCAACCACCTCGAAACCGATATTCATTTCAAGCCCACCGACTCCCACAGCTACCTAGAATACTCCTCCTCCCACCCACCTTCCTGCAAAAATGCTATCCCCTATTCCCAATTCCTTCGCCTCCGCCGCATCTGCTCCCAGGATGAGGCATTCCACTCCCGTACATCTCAGTTGTCCTCGTTTTTCAAGGACCGTAACTTCCCCTCCTCGGTGGTCGAGAACGCCCTCAACCGTGTCTCCCACATCTCCCGCACCTCATCCCTCACACCCCGTCCACGCAATAAAAACCAAAAAAGAATCCCCCTCGTCCTCACGTACCACCCCACCAACCTCCGGATCCAACGCATCATCCTCCGACACTTCCGCCATCTGCAATCCGACCCCACCACCAAAGACATCTTTCCCTCCCCACCTTTATCTGCTTTCCGGAGGGACAACTCTCTCCGTGACTCCCTTGTCCGCTCCACACTCCCCTCCAGCTCCACCACACCCGGCACTTTTCCCTGCAACCGCAGGAAGTGCTACACCTGCCCCCATACCTCCTCCCTCACCCCCATCCCAGGCCCCAAGAAGACTTTCCACATCAAGCAGATGTTCACCTGCACATCTGCCAATGTGGTACACTGCATCCGCTGTACCCGGTGTGGCTTCCTCTACATCGGGGAAACCAAGCGGAGACTCGGGGACCGCTTTGCAGAACACTTACGCTCGGTTCGCAACAAACAACTGCACCTCCCAGTCGCGAACCATTTCAACTCCCCCTCCCATTCCTCAGACGACATGTCCATCCTGGGCCTCCTGCTCCACCACACCCGGCACTTTTCCCTGCAACCGCAGGAAGTGCTACACCTGCCCCCATACCTCCTCCCTCACCCCCATCCCAGGCCCCAAGAAGACTTTCCACATCAAGCAGATGTTCACCTGCACATCTGCCAATGTGGTATACTGCATCCGCTGTACCCGGTGTGGCTTCCTCTACATCGGGGAAACCAAGCGGAGACTCGGGGACCGCTTTGCAGAACACTTACGCTCGGTTCGCAACAAACAACTGCACCTCCCAGTCGCGAACCATTTCAACTCCCCCTCCCATTCCTCAGACGACATGTCCATCCTGGGCCTCCTGCAGTGCCACAACGATGCCACCCGAAGGTTGCAGGAACAGCAACTCATATTCCGCTTGGGAACCCTGCAACCCAATGGTATCAATGTGGATTTCACAAGTTTCAAAATCTCCCCTCCCCCCACCGCATCCCAAAACCAGTCCAACTCGTCCCTGCCTCCCTAACCTGTTCTTCCTCCCACCTATCCCCTCCTCCCACCCCAAGCCGCACCTCCATCTCCTACCGACCAACCTCATCCCGCCCCCTTGACCTGTCCGTCCTCCCTGGACTGACCTATCCCCTTCCTAACTCCCTACCTACACTCACCTTTCCTGGCCCCATCCCCGCCTCTTCGACCTGTTTGTTTCCTCTCCACCTATCCTCTCCTCTATCCCTCTTCTATCCGCCTCCCACTCTCTCCCTATTTATTTCAAAACCCCCTTCCCCTCCCCCTTTTCTGATGAAGGGTCTAGGCCCGAAACGTCAGCCTCTCTGCTCCTATGATGCTGCTTGGCCTGCTGTGTTCATCCAGCCCTGCACCTTGTTGTCTCGGATTCTCCAGCATCTGCAGTTCCTACTATCTCTTACTCTCTTCCCTTGTTTATTGACCCTCCGTTTACACATTTCCACCCTCGCTCTTTACCTGAAACCGGATTTTGATGACATCCAGCGGGTTGATGAGAATTCGGGTCAGGAAGCCGGACACGGAGCCTGCCGCCGCCACCTCCGCGGGATTCAGTCCATATTCCCCTTCCCCGGCGACAGGGTGGTACCCGACCATGACCGAGCCCACACCCGCGGGCCACGGGGTGTGAGGGGGGAAGACGGTGACGGTCAGGGAGTGACGCTGAGACACAGGCGGCGCCGCTCAGACACTCCCGGAAAAGACGGCATCTAAATAAACGTTTTAACGACCAATAGGTGTGAGGAACACTCTTGATTGACATCGCAGTCAGCAACTCAGAGCCCAATTCTCTGACGGATGGCCATCTCTAACGGATGGCCAATTAGTCTACGAGGGAGGGAAGGCGCGAGACGCAGTGGATTCCTTATCATGCGATGGGAAAGAGTGCAATCCATTTAATAATAAAACTATGAATATCAATTACACTTGTTAAAGTATTATTACTGTTTATTATTGTTACCGAGTTCCTGTTATTTTCCCTCAGTTGTCGCCAATACAGTTCCTGGTGTTCTCCCACCAACGCGGTCCCGTTCCGCGTCTTGGATCCTGATTCCTGCCGGAACCGCTCGGTTTTTCCAGCGCTGTCTGTTTGATTTAGGGCATTTCACGCTGTTTCTCACACAATATGCCCAGCTGCACCGACTCAGCCCGGCCTCGGAGGGCGCTGCTGCACCGACTCAGCCCGGCCTCGGAGGGCGCTGCTGCACCGACTCAGCCCGGCCTCGGAGGGCGTTCCCCAGCCCAACATCCCCTCTGTATTTATTTCAGTGCCCCCTTCCCCTACCTATTTGCTATCACCAGCCCACCTACCTTCCCAAGCCTAACCACCCACCTCTATTTATTTCAGAGCCCCCTTCCCCTACCTACCTGCTATCACGACCCCCCTCTATTTCTGAAGAAGGGTCCAGACCCGAAACGTCAGCTTTCCTGCTCGTCTGATGCTGCCTGGCCTGCTGTGTTCATCCAGCTCTACACTGTGTTATCTCAGAGGGCGCTGCTGCACCGATTCAGCCCGGCTTCAGACGGTGCTGCTGCACTTACATCTAGGAGACAGTAAGGATTGCAAGTGCTGCAGCTGGACAAACACAACAGATTAGACAGCATCAGAGGAGCCGGAAAGTCAAGGTTTCGGGCCGAAACTCTTCGGCAGGACTGGGGAAATCGAATCAAACGTGGACTCAGGGACCAGTTCGCTCTGCATGCACCAATCAACCCGACCTTCTAGTTGCCATCCCCTTTAACTCCCCTTCCCATTCCCCTGATGACATGTCCATCCTTGGCCTCCTCCACTGGCAGTGAGGACAAATGTAAATTGGAGGAACAACACTTCATATTTCACTCAGAGATAGTAAGAACTGCAGATGCTGGAGTCAGAGATAACAGTGTGGAGCTGGAGGAAAACAGCAGGCCAGGCAGCATCTGGGGAGCCGGAAAGTTGACGTTTCGAGTCGGAACCCTCTCTCAGAAAATCCTCAGGCCCTTCCTTTTCTGAGGAAGGGTCCTGACCCGAAGCGTCAGCTTTCCTGCTCCTCTGATGCTGCCTGGCCTGCTGTGTTGCTCCAGTTCCAAACTGTCTTACCTGACATATCACCTTAGGAGCTTACAGCCTAATGGACTGAATGTTGACTTCAGCAGTTTCAAAATCCCTCCACCCCCAGCCCTATCCCATGGCCTGCTTCCCTGACCATTCTAACTTGTACATCTTCCTATTCATCTATCCACTCCATCCTTCCTACTGACCAATCACTATAACTCCTTACCTGCACCTACCTATCGCCATCCCATCTACCTTTCCCCAGCACCATCCTCCTCCTCCTCCTCAGTCCTGACGAAGGGATTTGGCCCGAAACATTGATTTTCCTGCTCCTCTGATGCTGTCTGACCTGCTGTATGTGTCCAGTTCCACATTTATTGACGCCACACTCACACCTCCCTGCCTGCGACAGTGCTACTGCACTGACTCCTGCTCTGAGAGGGCGCTACTGCACTGACTTCCTCCGGGACACAGAGGGCGGTGCAACACTGACTCCTCCAGGCTACAGAAGGTACTGATGAACGTAAGCTGGACAAAAAGCGACTCAGGTGGATTTAGGGTGGTTGAGCAGAGTAAGAATTTCAAGAATTATTGCAGCAGAGGGGACCATTTGGCCCGTCACGTCTGCACTGGCTGTCTGAATGAAGAATGAACTTAGTGATCTTGGTGTCCATATAGCAATAGTTGTACATATTCTTCCTTTTTTTGGATAATAATCCAATTTCCTCTTAATTCTTGAATTGATTATACCTTCAGCCCACTAAGGCAGCACATTCCAGATGTTAACTCCCTGTTGTGTGCAAATTTTCGTCGTCATTGCCATTGCTTTATTTGCCAGTTACCTTCAATCCAGCTTTTTCTGTTCATGATAGGAACAGATTTTCCCCATCTGTCCTGTCCAGATTGATGGATTTTGATTCCTGAGGGAATTATGGGATTTGGAATGGTTGGGAAAGTTATAGCAGTTTTACAGCAGTAAAATAGCCCCTTCTGCCCATCATGATAGTGCCAGTCATAAAACATCCATTCATTCACTCTCCTACTTTCCAGCACTTGGCCCATAACCTTGCATGCTGTGGCATTTCAAAAGTTCTAAATACTTCTTAAATGTCTTGGTTCCTGCCTCTGCCATCTTTTCAGGCAGAAGTCGCACAACACCAGGTTATAGTCAGTTTTATTTGCAATCACAAGCTTTCAGAGCTTTGCTCCTTCATCAGGCACCTCCACAACATGACCCTTTCAGACAGTGAGTTCCTTACATTAACCAGGGGCACAGATTTAAAGAAGTTCAGATAATGATCAGCCATGTTTAAATAGTGGAGAGGACTCGTGGGGTAATATGGTCTATTCCTGTACCCATTTCTGATATTCTGAGAGAAGGGGAAAGAGTAAAAGAGGCAGAGAAAGAGAGAAGATACAGGGAAGAAAATACAACGTGACGCAGAGAGTGGAAGTACATGGAAATAGAATGAGTGGCTAAGATACAGAGAGGGAAAAAGGAAAGATGAGATAATAGGAGGGGAGGGGGATTGAAAGGTAGAGTGTGTTTCACAGGATGAGGGAGATCTAGAGGGATGCAGACAGAAAGTGAGTGAGAAAGAAGGGAATGCAGGGCAGGAAGAGGGAGAGAAGACAATGACACACAAGGAGAGGGCAACAGCAATGGTGAGAGAGGGAGAGACTGGAGAGAGAAAGACACACACAAAGGGGTTGTTGATATAAACACAGGAAGAACCAAAAATAGAGACTGGCATGGAGAGACAGAAATGGAAATAATGTCAGAGAGACAGAGTAAGAGGAGAAGGGACTGAGAAAACAGAAGCAAATGAAAAAGCACAAAGATAAATACCGAAAGGGGGACTGGGGGAGGATGAGGGAGAGGGATGGTCAAAGAAAGAGAGAGGAAAGTGCAAGACAGGCAAATTGTTTATCAGGCATTATGAATAGAGAGTGAACTGCATACATTAATTTCCAATCTAACAGAACCTTCCTCAAATCTAGGCAATTTTGGAAAATTAAAGTCAGCACATCAACTATCTCAGTAGTTACCTATTTTAAGATGCCCTGGTGATGTTGGTCAGTCCGCAGCTCCAACAATTTACTTAGTGCAACATCCCTGAGAATTATAATTGTCTTGAGTTCCTCACTTCTTTCCATTTCCTGATTTACAACTACTTATGGGATCCTCTCTAGTGAAGACTAATGTAAACTATCTGTTCAATTCATCTGCCATCTCCTTATTTTCCATTATTAATTCTCCAGTTTCATTTTCTCTAAAACCAATGTTTACTTTGTTAACTCATTTCTTTTCATTATAGAAACTCTTAATGTTTTCATATTTCTGGTTAGCTTTCTCTTGTTCTCTAACTTTCTCTTATTAATCTTTGAATCACTCTACTTTATTTCAAGTTCAAAATTTGACCTATCACCTATCTTTGCACAGTCATTAGTTTTTCTTTAAGTTTCCTACTATCATTGACTTTTATAGTTTAACATATCTCTTGTGTATTATGAAAAATCCCCTTAAATGTCTGTCACTGCATCCCTAGTGACCCATCTCTTAACCCCCTTGTTTGCCTGTTTACTTCAGTTACCTCTGTTTTCATGTCCTCACAATTGCCCTTGTTCAGGCTGAAAATGCTCATTTTGGCTCTACCTTTCTGTTTCTCAAATAATGTAAAAGTCAATCTCATTATTTGCTGCTAAGGGCACCTTCACTATGCAGTCACCATCTCAATGCACAATACCCAGGTGTGGTTTAGCCTGCTCTCTGGTTGGCCTCAGAATGCGCGGTTTACGGAACTATCTTGAAAACATTCTATGAACTCACCACTTAGGCTACTTTTCCCCAACTGGCTTCTTCAATCCACATGTAGATTAAAATCCCCACATTACCTAACCACCTACTGTGTAAAAGCTCTACCACGTCACATCTGGTTCTTTTTCCATTCACCTTAAATCGGTATCCACTGATATGTGAAAAAGGAAGTGGAAGACTTTTCAGGGAACAGCACTTGGCAGGGAGTGATATGGTTGGAGAAGATATTGGTAGAGGAGGAGGAGAGAGAGAGAGAGAGAGAGAGAGAGAGAGAGAGGGAATTGCTGGAAGTGAAATTCAGACAATTATTATCAACTTGCGTTTTGATTTGACCTCTTGTGAGGCATCAGAGAGCTGAGTTTATGGTAGGAGCTGCAGATATGGGTCTCTTCAATGTCGAGTAGGTAGACATTGTTACTCAGTGACTCTGCTGAAGGTCATCTCACAAAGTCCACTCCATGCTTCTCCGTGGCAGGATGAGGGGGCTCAGCTATCACATTCTAAAATTAGCAGGAATTCTTTCATTCCAGGTTGTGGGCTTTTAGAATTGTCTAGGATTGTTGGTGCATGCTCTGTCATTGAATATACGTAAGCCTGAAATCATGATAGTTTTGACTCAAGAAATCAAATGTCACAGGTTTCAGCCAGGAAAGCAGAGTTTAGGTCACGTTGAATGTTGGAGAAGGCTGGAGGGTTCAAATGGCCCAGTCCTGCATTTATTTGTTATACCTGTTCAAGGAACCAATGGTGAAAAATGTGTAGTGATGGGTTTTGGAGCCTGATTCTATAGGCCCTTTTAAGAGCTGGTACAAGCTGAACGAGCTCACTTTACCACTGCACTGTTGGCACCTGTGGCCTTCAAGTTTCCAGTTAATGAGATGTATACAGTATCCAACCTGCTCAGCTTCACAACAGAAAATGAGATGACCAAGTTCCATTTAAAATATCACCAATTAGAAATACAACACACTTCAACAATTTGAATTCCAAAAACTTATGAACTTTAATATGAAAATGAAGATGTACTCTGGACCAGGGGCATAACCCGATGACGCAGCCAATGATGGTTGAGTAGTTTCTCTGTGGTAACATCCAGCAGGAAATGGGAGTTGCATTTGACTGATGTGTGTTGAATTTGCCATTGAAACAATCACCACACTGACTAGAACAGTTGTCACTCCTCACTGGGGTATCATGTTGGAATTCAAGCCCCGCCGTTCTGGGAGTTATCGCAGAAGTTAAAAGTTTTTTTTTTAAAGTATGCAAATTCCCCAATTTACCTGACTTTCAGACCCATAGGATGATAGAAACCTAGTCTGTGCTTTCTATACTCAACAAGAATCACTATTTATTACAAGTACAGGTGAAACTATCATAAACTGTTAGTATATAACTAACGCTCTTATAAACCCCCTCTTACACACACAAACAGACATAGGAAAAAAGATATGGATTAAAGGTGGAAGGAAAAACTGGAAAAATCTACGGATAGGTGTGTGGTTTGAAAGCAAGTGATTTGATACTCCTCGTGAGCACATTGGAGCTTTAGCTGACAATGAGAAGTTTGTGGACTCATGAGTTATTGATAACAAAGGTCTCTGCCTGCCAACCATGATGTGATTAGTTCTTGGGTAACTGGACAGCCTGGGGCTGGGAGCAAAAGACAGAAGCCAACAGGTCTCCATCAGCCAGAAGTGCTCTCTCTGGAAAACAATTCAATGGTTCCTGTTTACAAAGTGTGCTGAGATGATTCTTGTGCAGAATTCTGCTTCTCAGTTATCCTTCTCTGGATGCATCCATTGGTTTGCAAGAGACACGGGAGGCAAATTCACTTACAAAAAAGGTCTTTGATTTATCAATTAAAAGTAACAGCTACCAGCAAATGGCAAAAGATAAATTCTTCAGGTTTAAAATGGCTTTTACTGTCGAGAAGAGAGAAAGCCTCTGGATGATGGAGACCCGATGTCTTCTCGGTCTTGCTCCCAGACCCAGGTTGTTCAGAACCCTAGCTGTATCCTCTGGCTCTACGCACAAATTACCAGTGTAGTCCTTAAAAGGCCCTACCCTTAACCCTTGCTCTCTTTTTACCATTAATGTATCTGTGAAGCAATTTAGAATTTTTCTTTGTTTTACCTGCCAGAATCCTTTTGTATTTCCTTTTGACCCTCCTCATCTTTCTATTAAGTTCCCTCTTTCATATTCTGATCTCCTCTAGTGTGTCTGCTGTTCTGAGCCCTCGGTATCTGCCATAAACTTCCCTTTTTCTCTTAATCCAATGCTGTTTATCCCTTCATATCTAGGGTTCACAGGGTTTGATGATCCCACCCTTTGTCCTTATTGGAACATGTTGGCCCCGTACTCTCCCAATTTCCTTTTTGAATGCATCCAACTGCTCCAAGACAGATTTACCTGAAAGTATCTGCTCCCAATCCACTCTGGCCACATTTTGTCCGATCTTACTAAAATCAGCCTTACCTCAGTTGAGAGCTTTGATAAAGACCCAGCCTTATCCTTTCCAAACAATTTTGATTCTGAGTTATGATTGCTGTCTACAAAATGCTCCCCCACTTATACTTCAACCACTTGCCCTGTTTCATTACCTTCCAAGTGCTGGGTTATAAAGTTGTCCTGAATGCATTTTAAGAATTTCACTGCCTCTAAACTTTTAACACTATAATTAGTGTTTATGTTGGGCAAGTTGAAATGCCCTATCGCTACCCCATTACTTTTACACTTCCTATCTGTCTTTCTATTTCTGTCAGACTGTTAAGGGGTCTATAGTATATTCTTGCAAGCATGCAAGATTAAAGCATATGGATTTGAGGATGGTATACTGATACAGATTGGGAATTGGTTAGCAAACAGAAAACAGTAGGACTAAATGAGTTGCTTTCAGAGCAGAAGGTAGTGGCACATGGAGTACCACAGAATCAATGCTTGTACCCTACCTATTCACACTACATTTCAATGATTTGGATGCATTCTGACCAACTCAGCAAAGTGACTGATTTTCAAGCCTCTCTACATTCAGGATTGCTACACAAGTTAAGGATTCAATTAAATCTCTCAAAGTCTTTCTCTACCTGTACAAATCAGATTACCTGAAAACATTGACTGGGTTCCTGTATTTAACAAGAATGACTATTTATTACAAATAAACAACAAATTAAATATAAAGTCACACCTCATTCTAACCAGGAACTATGTCACTGTTCCTGGAGTGTCGCTTGGTGAAAATCCTGGAATTTTCTCCCTAAGGGCATTGTGGACATGGACAGCAGCAACTAGGGAGGGGAAATAAATGCTGATCTAGCCTGTGACATCCACACCATGAAAGCAGATAAAACAAATTACTAACGATTCACAATATTACTGCCAACATCCATACACTGTATACATAGAACACACAGTAGTTGACAATAATCACACACTTGACAGTGATACTTAGAGTAAAACCTTGTGCATTCACACAAGTTGAAGCATACTGATTGACTACAGATTAGTAGGCTGACCACATTGTGGTAAATTTGGAAGTTCCATCCTAACAGAGTCATAGAGTTATACAGCACGGAAACAGATCCTTCGGTCTAACCAGTCCATGCTGAACATAATCCCAAACTAAACTGGTCCCATCTGCCTGCTCTTGGCCCATCTTCCTTCAAACCTTTCCAAGTGTCTTTTAAATGTTGTAATTGTACCTGCGTCCACCACTTCCTCAGGAAGTTCATTCCACACGCGAACTACCCTCTGTGCAAAAAATTTGCCTGTGTCTTTTTTAAATCTTTCTCCTCTCAACTTAAAAATTGTCACCTAGTCTTGAAATCCCCCATCCTAAGGGGAAGACAACTACCATTAACTCTATCTATACCTCGTTATCTTATGAAATTCTATAAGGTCGCCTCTCAACCTTGTACACTCCAGTGAAAGAAGTCCCAGCCTATCCAACCTTTCTTTATAACTCAAACCTTTCATACCCAACATCATCCTGGTTAATCTCTTCTGAACCCTCTCCAGCTTAGTAATATCCCTCCTATAACTGGGTGACCAGAACTGGACACAGTATTCCAGAAGATGCCACACCAAAGTCCTGTACAACCTCAACATGACTTCCCAACTCCTATACTCAAGGGACTGAACAATGAAAGCAAGCGTGCTAAATGCCTTTTTAACCACCCTGTCTATATGTGACACAAACTTCAAAGAATTATGTACCTGCACCCCTAGATCCTTCTGGTCTACAACACTACCCAAGGCCTTATCATTAACTGCATATGCCCTATCCTTGTTTGCTGTACCAAAATGCAATGCCTCATATTTATCCAGATTGAACTCCATCTGCTATTTTTCAGCCCATTGACCCATTTGATCAAGATCTCTTTGTAATCTTAGAATACCTCTTCACTGTCTACTATGCCACCAATTTTGGTGTCATTCGCAAACTTACTCTACATTATGAACTCTTTCACCAATGACAATTTGTATGTATAACATTACTGAATCCGTTCCCCCTGTCTCTCAGGTTCTACTGAGTAAAATACCCAAACATAATCAAGAATTTAACCAAAATGGGTTTATAATTAAACTAACCATTAGGCAATTATCTCCAGTTAAATGAAGGAAGACCGCACCCCTCACACACAGCAAGGCCATTTACTTGCTAACATTTCCTGTTGAGATTAACTTTGGATGAATTAAAGCACCAAGCATTTGCATTTTGATTAATAATATTATCTTGAATTGATGCAACACATCTTACCTCCTAAATCCAGGAAGGAGATTTAGCTACTAAGAAGTGGTCCATCTTTCTCCTCACTCCTGGAAAGTTGTGTATAAGGTTAGAAGCTGCCATTCTAGCCCAGCCGCTTGAGGCTCAAAACAAAGGAAGTCCATTTACTCATTACTAAATTACATCTCAGTTAAATTTCACGGACTCACTTTAGCTGGCACAACTTCTTATTCCTGTTATGGAACGTCAATCCAAAATTAAACAAACTTGTCTCTTAATCACATCATTGTTTGAATCAACTTTCATTTCATAGGTTATGGTTGAAAGGCATAATGACATTCAGCAGAGTTTGATTAACCATTTCCACACTGGAGGCACAATGCAGAAAGATAGGGACACCAACCTATGTCATTCATTCTTGGTGTGACTGGCTTGGCCTGTATTTAATACCTTTCCCCACTCCCTCAAGATGGTGGAAAGCTGTCTTCTTGAACCACTAGAGTGACTGCAGTATCAATGATTCCAGTTTTGAGGAAGGGACTGTCAGAATTTAGACCCAGAAATGCTGAGGAACAGTGATTATTTCAAAGTCAGGGTGGCGAGTGGTTTGGAGGCAAACCTGAAGGTGGTATTCCCATGTATCTGCTGTGCTTATCCTTCTAAATGCAATACTGGAAGGCGCGGCTAAGGCAGCTTTGGTGGGTTGCTGCACAGCATCTTGCAGGATGGTACACACCACTGTCCTTGTGTGCAACTAATGAAGGGAAGTGTGAATGGTGAAGGTGGAAAGTAAGGAGGGGGGCATAAAATGAGGGGTGATAAGAACACACCAATGAAAGAAAGAGTCAAATTGCTTCATGAAGAATACACAGCATTTTATTATTCACAGTTAATTTCTATCTACCAAATGCATTGAGAATCAAGGGATAAGTACACAGGCCTTTCCATTTTAACATTTTTTTTTAATATATACATGAAATGTCTGCAAGGCTTATGATATACACCAATTCCAAAAAGTAAACAATCAAATGGTCCAGGTGCCAAATACTCTTTCGCACAGTCCAATAGTTCAGGTGACAGTGTCCAGAGGAAAGCTAAAATCACTCACATCATCATTTCTTTGCATTTTCGCAGTGTAAGGCAGAAAACAAAAACCTAAGGAAATTAAATTTCAACAACAGAAATGGACTCCAGGAACCAATATACCATTTCAGACCAAACCACAGCACAGTCAAATGTCCCAGGCACCCAAGTACTGCCCACACTTGAACTTGACCAGAACTCAGACTAATTGGCAGGATCAGGTACAAGTGTATGACACCTCCTCCATGTGCACAATTTGCTGTGCAAATTCAGTGCCATAATCGGTCAAGTGTGTGTACTGCTCTTCAACCAGTGTGTGCAACCAGAACTTTTCTTCTCATCCCACACTAGAATTTCTATGTAGTTATGGTGCCAAGTGTTAACCACTACTTAAACTTTGCCATCAGCTACAACTAGCAGTAAAATGAGCAAATCCTAACAAATGTGGTTAAAATAACTGACATTAGGGAACAGTACTGGTGCATGCATATCTTTCACCAAATAACACCAGGTACAATTGTGATGATGCAATCCTGACATTATATAACATTGGATTATTGTCACTGGTGCATGCAGATATGATTTTATAACACTGGAGTAGAGTAGTGGTAAGTCAGGTCTGTCACTGTTTAACACTGGGGAATACAGCCTATTTGCTCGTAATCATTGAAGAAATTTGAGGGGAAGTTAATATCACACAAAGTGCTTTACACTATGTTGAAGTGTATCAGCTGATGGGCAATTTCCCTCCCCCATGCCAGGAATAGGATATCTGTACCAGAATATGTTTAGCAAGCCCAAAGTGTTGGATGTTCTGTTACACACCCCATATGCAGCAAAACATTAAATGTTCATAAAACAGAAGTCTGCATATTCGCAATGGCTGCATTAAAAGGATATACTTGATTCTGGGACTAGTTATTTTGCAGAATACATGTTGGAACATGTTTAAAGTTGCAAGCTAAGAAACAGAACACTTGTAGTCTCTCTCAGATAGCCGCAATGGGTGTGGCACTCGGGTATATCACATTTCCACAGCAGCATCATCCTGTGACAATGTGAATGTGTGCCAGTTTACAAATAGTTTTCTGTATTGAGTCACATTGCCCAAAGTCTGTTGTAACATTACACCTTTACAGTGCGTCAATTCAGGCTAAATCTGAAACCAAGCCCCAGGCGTAAAAGGACAGAATAACAGACTCAACCCATGGATTAAACACTCAGCTGTTTTGATATTAGCCAGATTCAGTATAGCTCAACACATGCACTCTATCACCCAGGACAAGACCAACGGTTCTGGCCCCCGCTCACAGATAAGGTGACTCATCTAATAAAACCAGTGCCAGCTATATGCTTCCAGATGTTATGCTTGAGTACTCTGTACAATATTGTACCATGTCTATTCCCAATTCTCTCAATGGTATAGCAGTCATTATCAAAGTGTCGATAAATCAGTGCAGCTCACAACGCTGATTTCCCTCAAGGAATAAGGAATATGCCAACCATCTAAAGGAACACAAAAGAGATTGGACTGTACTAGTACTGAACCAATGCCACCTTGCCCATGTACTTAGCACATTCATGGTGCTTCTAGCTGGGCACACCAGCAGCATGGACTAGAAATTGAACAGCAGTAAACAAGACAAATGGCACTTCATGGGATACGTTTTAGTGTCAATGTACAACATTACTTATAGGCATGCCATGGGAGATGGGATGAGGTGGTGAGAAAAAATCCACAGTTAACCACACAGGAACCTATGTATTAATGCAGCAGGACATACAGACAGGAGGCTGGCTTTAGTTCCAATCTATCCTGCTTTGGGGTTAGTCTCTATTGTGTATCCAGGACTTTGTTAACTGCATGATTACCTACCACCCATCCTTCCCCTACCAAATTCTGTCTTTGTTCAAATTCTGTTGTCCACTTTGATCTGGGAAATTCTGTTCTTCAACCATTTGTGAAAGGTTCTGAAGGATTGATCTCCATCTTTGGCTTTCTCAATTGACGCCTGGTGACATTCAGATCCTAATCATCACTTGTGTCAGTGTGGGCAATGTTTGTGCCATTAGCAATATTGACTGGATATGGTCAAAAGCCATAGCAATACCCTGCACCTCTTTTTTTAAACCAATTATTTATCATTGACAGCATCAGCCTTACAATTGTATTCTGAGAGCCCTCTGAACATTCCTCTATTCCTGGGCTGATAAATTCTGGTATCCATTGATCCTAAACACATGATTTTTTTAAAAATCTACTTTTCTTGCACTTTTGTATTAAAAGCAATACACATACAACCCTCCCACATCTGTAAGGATTCCATCGCCAACACTGATGCAGTCAGCTGAGACAAATCTCCTTATGAAGAATAACTGTGTCCATGTGGCTTGTCCTTCACCTCCACTTCACCACAGCAAGATATTCCTCTGCTGGAATCAGACAACATGTGGTCTCTGACATACAACCTAGTGTCACAATGCTTGAGCACCATATGACAGAGAGCAGGAAGTGCTGTGTACATGACTAAGAACATCCAACATCTCAAAATACAAGGCTCAAAAATCGTTGCTTTCTTGGCAAAGTCTAACTGGGCTGGGATCACCATGTGCAAGCAGTCGGAAAAGACATTGTATCTGTGCAACTATGGCAACTGACCAGTCCTAAAGAGTGATAATTTGTCATCTTGGTTCAGTTCCAACTAATCACCATGATCAGCTGAAGAGTCACGTGCTCTTTTTCATTTAAATCAAAATTGCCCAAGAAACAGATTAGTTATTACAATGCTGAATTGAAACAGGAAAAGCAAGGAAAATTTAGTAAAAGCAGCAAGATAGCTTTAAAAACGTTCAAAAGAACTAGCATTTCTCAGTTATGTCGCCAGAAAATGTGTTCTATTCAAAATAAAAATCAAACTCCTATTGTCCAGGGTGTGTGGGACAAAACTGTGCTCTCTCTTCAGTAACACAGCAGAACCACTGCTGTTTTATATTAATACAAACCCGGCTGGAGGAATGAGCTGGGTCAAATGTTGTCAAAACCGGTTGGAATGTGACTGATTGTGGAGAAATAAATATTTAATCCAATGCCTCAGCAGAGCAAATGTGGCTGCAGGAACTACACGCCAGGAACTCTACCACAGGACGCTGAGGAATCATCCCCATTGAGGACTGACCTGTTATATAATTCCTTCCAGTGGTACCAAGGGTCTGAAACACCAGCACATCCATGATTGATACATAATTGATGCATTCAAAACAGTTAATTAACAGGAGATGCTGTGTCACTCAATCAGAGTCCCAGCCTGCAGTGAAAGGTGAAGGGGACAGGAAGCTGCTTTGCAGTGAATGAGGACACAAGAAACAACTCCGGATTCTCATCTAGTTTCACGTTCAAACCTACCACCCTGGCCTGGGATAGAAGACCAGTGACTCCTCAGCATGATCTCTAAAACTGACCACAGCTTGCAGCTCAAGGTAGAGACAAGTTATCAGCCAGAGTCTGTGTTGATACATTAAACAAAAAAAAAAAAAAAAATCAAAGGCACTATGATAGAATTCAGAAAGTGCACAGCCACACACCTTTAAGACCATGAGAAGCCCAACCTCCTGTAAAAGCTCCTAGAACATGCTGCTGATAAAAGCCCTCAAGTCATTTCTTAAAATTACAAGTCATCTTGAAAATTTATACATGATTCCTAAAGCTGCTAGCTGCTGAAGGAAACTTTAGCTTTATTTCCAAGGACAAGCTAAATTAACATAACTTGTACAAAAACAAGAGGAGAAAAATAAAGCAGGAATTCTGTGTCTGGAACGCACAAGGCCAAGAATGATTCCTTTTTCCTTTTAAAAAGACCCAAGGTGAGGATTGTTATGAACCTCTGGTCTGTGTTACATCTCTGATAAGATTATTCAATACTTGCATAGAGAAAAAAACATTGAAATTCTACAACAGGATTAGAGTAATGGAATTTATAACCCATGCAGTGACTGACAAGGGAGAGAGGAGGGGGGAGGGGGTTAGATGGGTGGGAGAAGCAGCTGCAGAAACTGAAGGGTGAAACCACTCAGACTTTCTGTTCCCCCTCCCATAGAATTGGTTTTGGCTCTAGTTTGAAGTTCCGTACAGACTGCGGAGTTCACGGAGGAGCCGCGACTGCTCTCAGCTATCAGCACTGCTGTCCATCAGATGTTCCTGTTGACTGGGGTAACATAATTACGAGGGAACATGCCTGACTGCCCGTGGCAACTGCCCTTCCACCAGTTGGGGTCAGAGTTGTCAAGAACCTGGATGAAGTCACCGCGACGGAATCCGAGTTCACCTTCCTCCTGTGGATCAAAATCGAAGAGTGCTTGCACGTATGTGGGTTGCTGTTAGGGAGTAAGGAGAGGGAGAGCAAAGATACAGTTAAGCAGGTAGGCAGGATGTTTCAGCCATCTCCCAAATGCTGTATGGGAACCCACTAAATCCTGAAATTTAGGGATCCCTGTTTTTCACGGGCTGCAACCACAGCACCAACACTCAGGGGACAAATCCCTGTTCAACTAAGAGCCCATATGGGGACCATGTCCCTGTAAAGACTCCTGCTATTTTGCACAATGACAGAAAATGCACTATCCCACCATTTCAGATTGACCAGTCTTGAATGGATCAAGTTTACATTCGGTTGAAGCGAGTAAGTTTTAGTTGGTAAGTGTCTGGATGTATCATTCTACATCGTTCCCATCATTCATTCCCAGGACAGGTTCAGCACAGATTAGATATGAATTAAAGCACCTTCGACACTGTCCCCAACAAACACTCCCAGGATAGAGTTATTAGCCCCAAATTCTAAAGCATATTCCCTATTATGCCAGTGCGACATTTTCCATTTCTCAGCAGGGACCCTTTCTCACTGTGGTTGGAACTGGATCAAATTCACCCAATAAAACCAAAAGAACTGTGGACGCTGTAAATCAGGAACAAAAACAGAAGTTGCTGGAAAAGTTCAGTGTTAACGTTTCGGGTCCGGTGACCCTTCCTCAGAACTGTTCAAAAACATTAACTGATTTTTCTTCACAGATGCTGCCAGACCTGCTGAGCTTTTCCAGCAACTTCTGTTCAAATTCACCCAAAGCCTATTGCATGCCAGACTGAGAATCAGCTGACAAAGGGCACTTTGTTTTGTGACTGATTGGATTTTAAGCCAGGTAGAGACGACAAAAGCATTCGACAGTAGGAAAGAAAAAGAGACAATGAAGTTTGGAGCAGAAATTTCCAGGTTTGTGGTCCAGGTTGCTGAATGCTTGGCCATCAATGGTGGAGTGATTAAAACAGAGGATTTCTCAAGAGACCAATACTGGAGAAAGTACAGACATCTTGAAAGGTTGTAGGGCAAAACAGCATATAGTGGAAGCAATAGATTTAAACACAAGAATGACAACTTTGAAGTAATCCCAACAAAATTTGTCTCTACAGAGATGTCCTAAACTCCACTGGAAATTTCTGGTTTCAACCACAGAAAGAACTTTAGCTTTTGTACAAAGACACATGGTTCCTCCCCCATCTGTTTCAACTTCCACTGACCAACATACGCTGACACTGGAAAAACAGGGAAGATCCCTCCTTCACACTGGAATAGCTTTAGCAGTACAGACTTGATGGGCTGAAGGGCCTCTTCTGTACCATATGATTCGATGAACTCCAAGGAAAGATTTTGAGGGATGAATAATCCTTTAATGGTTGGAAACAGCCTTGTTTCTAGGAGGCAACAACTGCTATGGCCAATGTTTGTGTGCAGAGTTAGAAAGCTGTGCAGCTCATCACTTCACCAGAACCCAGTGTTCTCACTCCCTCCTCCATTACGCTTCTCTGTTTTCAAAGCAAGAAACTAATGACCCTTCTTCAATTACTGGACCTGAAATGCTTTCTCTCCAGAGATGTTGCCAGACCTGCTGAGTTTCTCCAGCAATTTCTGTTTTTGTTTCAGATTTCCAGCATCTGCAGTTCTTTATTTTTGCTCTCTGCTTTCAACTTTTCAATTCAATATCTGCTCAACACTTGGAACAGCGTGACCCCCAGGAGCCAGTCTCAACTGGGTTTTGGGGAAACTGTGTCTTCATCACCAGCTAAACAGGAGCCTACTTAAGCATCAAGATTGACAAACTGCAGGGGGCTGGGGTTGGGCAAAATGGAATTGATGATATAGTGTGGGAAACGACAGCAACTCATTTTGGAAAACTGTAGCAAGAGCCATGTAGCTGCATCAAGAACCTGTTCTTTAATGTCTGCCGTTCTGCCCAGCTTTGCAATCCTCACCTGTGGAACCTGTTCAATATCACGCAGGAAGATCTGTTGGTTCCGTGACACAGATGTGGATCTGTGATAGTCCACAAGTTCATTCAGAGAGTTAAACTTCACTACCCACAGGAAGTACTTCCCTGCACCATCGCGTAGTACTTTAAAATGCTGCACATCATTCCCAAACCTGTAAGGGATAGAGAAGGAAAACTATTCTTTTTAAAAGGCACATTTCTTAAAAGGTCTCAAAACATCACAATTGAAACTACACCCAGGCACTCTAATATGTCTTATGTGTTGTTCCATCCGAAGGCAACTACTGCTGTGAGTTGTACATTCAGATGGAATGGCTTGGTTTATTTTTCTGTCCTGGGAGTGTTTGATGGACCAGCACTGTTTAAAAGAGTAGACTCCGTATGTGACCCGAAGCTGTACTTGACATGGGAGTGTTTGATGGGGACAGTGAAGTAGAAGCTTTACTTTCAATTTAAAAGAGTAGAGGCAGCTTAACTCTGTATTGTATTTAACCTGTGTTCTACCCGACCCTGGGACGTTTTGGCCAGATTTGAAATCGGTTTGTTTTTTTGCAAATCTGTTTCCTACTGAGATTGTAAAAAATAATTAGTGTGATGAAAAGAGAAGTGGAATATGACTGTGAGCATTCAGAGCTGTGACAGATGCTGTTTTTATGCAGAAGTGTATATTGATAGTAAAGTTCTTCGGAATGGTGAAACAGACAGATTCGGGACTCACTGTGATCTTTGCTCCAGCATGATGGGCAGTTACCTGCTAAAAAAAGGCAGAATGGCCCCCTAGACTAATATTCCATTAGGCCTCTCAGTTATATTAGGAAGTCTCATCAAGGGGACCATTGCTTAATTTATACAAGTACACTTTTTCAAAACTGGAGTTGTCCAGAAACTGCAAGTTTTTAGAATGTCCCTTCCATATTTCTTTTTAAGATTTTACTCAATGTATCCAGCCCCTTCAGGTCGGTGCTCTATGGCACTGCATGTATATCCTTTGCCACTTGCGTGTCGCTCTGTTCCCATGTTTTAAGTATCATTAACCGTCCCCAAACTCCCAATTGGCCTAACCTAATATTCAACATGGCCTTGGTACTGAGGTTGCTAGTTTTTTTTATTTGGCCGTGGGATGTGGTTGTCACTGGTTAGTCCAGCATTTATTATCCAGATGGCAATCTAGACTCAACCACATTGCTGTGGGTCTAGGGTCACATGTCAGCCAGACCAGATAAGGACAGCAGATTTCCCTCCCAAGAGGGCATTAGTGAACCAAATGAACAACATATAAAAGACATTTGGGCAGGTACATGGATAGGAAAGGTTTAGAAGGATATGGGCCAAATGCAGGCAAATGGGACTACTTCAGTTTAGGAAACCTGGTCGGCATGGATGAGTTGGACCGAAGGGTCTGTTTCCATGCTGTATGACTTGACTACTCTATTACAATGAGGCGGGGGAGGGAAACTACATTTGCCCTCATCTGATCCATAGTCACTCCAGTTTCTAGCAGTTGTTGGGTTCGCTCAACCACAGCTGTTAAGCTGCGCTGCATGAGGTCCAATACAGCGCTTCACTGATGTTCCAGTTTCAATGCTTTGTCAATCAATCCACAGAATTATTAGGGCTTTTATCTTTAAGAAAAGATCTGCAAACATTTTCAAATCCAATTTAAGAGACCATGTAGTTCCAACAGCTGCCAGTACAGCTCATAAGTATGGGAGCAATAGTGAGCTATAGTACAGCACCATGTTCTGCAAAGTGACAGGTTAAACATTCCCTGGATGTGTGTAGTCAGCTTGGAGACCCATTCAGTCCATCAAAGTGATATCAAGAGAATGGTGGCTTCAATAGGATTATTCAACTTTAGGCACAGAGCACTATACAATGATTCAGATCTTTCTACTGGGTTGGGAGGGCAGGGGGAGGCGGTGGTGTGTGGAAGGGAAAGGATTTGGTTGGGAAGAGATATCTTGAACTCGTTAAAATGAAGCACAAGGCATTGCCACAATATATTCACATATACATCAAAGTTACTAAAACACTTGGTCCCAATACCTGGTTCCCTGCGCACAAAATATTACAGCACAGACTGAGGTAATTTAATCCATGGTACAGTTCTTGCCAGTTGACTTAAATTGGTGTCTGTGTTAAAGGGGCTTCAGGGATTTCAGTTGTTTGTTAAAAGGAATATCCTTCTATGAATCCCAATCTGGAAGGTAAAGGATCTTTTAACCATCTGAGAGTCAAGGATGGTGAGCTTGAGGGTTACAATCAGGAGTAACGTACAAGGAGACTTCACTTCTCTTAAGAGATTGTTAGTTATCTCAAATCAAGTAATACGAGCAGGAAACATTGCAACAGGGAGGCAACGGCTTAGTGGTACTATCGCTAAACTGTTAATCCAGAGACCCAGGTTCGAATCCAACCATAGCAGATGGAGTTTGAATTCAATAAATACGTGGAATTAAGAATCTAATGATTGTCATGAATCCATTGTCAATTCTTGGGAAAACCCATCTGATTCACTAATGGTTCCTTTTAGGGAAGGAAACTGCCATTCTTACCTCATCTGACCTACATGTGACTCCAGACCCACAACAATGTGGTTGACTCTTAACTACCCTCTGGCTAATCAGGGATGGGCAATAAAAGCTGGCCTAGCCAGCAATGTTGAAATCCCATGAATGAATTTTAAAAAATGTGCTAAGCTCAGACAGCTAAATTAATAACAGGGCACCATTCAGTGGGGAGAGAAGTCAGCCTGTATATCGAGACCACTCCCATGCCTACTGAAAATGGTTCAATCCATTGTCACCCTTCTGTGCAATAACCAGTTAGAATGAAAGCAGCCCTTAAAAGGGATGAACACTGACACCGAATTACCTCATTGGAATATATAGAATTACTTTGAGAAGTCAGCAACAGTGAGGGTTAAAGTCCTGCAATTGCCACCCAACAGCATTGTGCAGGTACCTACACAGCACATGAACTGCAGCTGTTCAAGGATGCAGCTCATCAGCTTCTGAAGAGCAACTAGGAACGGGCAATAAATGCAGGCCCAGATGGCAACGCTAGCATTCCATGAATTAATTATTGAAAATGTCTTAGAATAACGGATCAGCCATTTAGAGATGATTGTGCATCTTTGAGGATTCTCTATTGTAGCATCTTACAGAAGCTTAATGAAGGTGGCACAGTGGCTCAGTGGTTAGCACTGTTGCCTCACAATGCCAGGGACCTGGGTTTGATTCCACACTCAGGTAATCGTGTGGAGTTTGTATGCTCTCCCCATGTCTGTGCGGGTTTCCATCGGGTGCTCCAATCTCTTCCCACAGTCCAAAGATGTGCAGGTTAAGTGAACTGGCCATGCTGAATTGCCCCATAGAGTCCAGGGATGCACAAGCTTGTTGGATTAGCCATGGAAAATACAGGTTACAGGGACAGGGTGGGAGCTGGGTTTGGGTGGATGCTCTTTGGAGGTTTGATGGATTGAATGGCCCCTTTCTGCACTGTAGGGACTCTATGATGCCATGATTAATTGTTGAGTGAGATCACTCAACATTTAGACATTGAGGGAATCAAAGTGTCAAGAAGGTATATAATCAGGCAGGATCATACTGAATGGTGAAGCAGCCTAAGAGATTGAATGGCCTACTTCTGCTCTTATTGTTCAACTTCTTCAAAGAAGTCCTGATGAGTGCTCCTGAGGTGGGGGTGTGGGTATAGCTGTAGAAGTGAGGAACAGAGAGGAGAGGAACAGACAGGAACTTCTCTTTTTGGGTCTTCACTACCTGCTGATACTCACTTAACTGAGAGGGAGAAGTCTCCAGGAGCACTTTCACTTTCCCGTATCAGGAAAGCTCCATCGTGCCTCTGTTTGCTGAGCAGCTCCTCTGCCTTCGCTCTGGAGATTTTCCCAAAGAACCACCTGTTAAAAAAAAATGGAAGGAAGTCACTCAAGGTAAATAGCACATGTAAGGTAGGAGCACTACACACAGCTCACCCAACACTAACACTAATATTTATATTTAAATAATAGCTGTAACAGAGCAAAACTTTTGTATTCAGATGATTAATGGAAACAAACTGACAATGAGCCAAAAGAGGAGGCATTAAGATAGCTGGCTAAATATTTGACCAATTTAATCCCTTAGATAGGGTAAGAAGGATTGAGAGAAAGAGAGCTGGAGAACTCAGGACCCAGTTTGTTGAAAATACAGGCTCCAACTTTAGGGAAGCGGAAACCTGGGAGGATACACCACAGCAATTCATCGATATTCAACAGCACCTTCCAAATACTCATCACCCAAAAAGACAAGGGCAGCAGATGCACGGTAACACCATTAGTTGCAAGATCTTCCATAAAGCCACACATCATGCTGACTTGGAAATATAATCGCCATTCTCTCACTGCCGCCGGTTCAAACTTTTGGAACTTCCTAACAGAATTATGGTACTTTTTATACCAAGTGGACAGCATCAGTTCAAGGTAATGGCTCAATGCCACCTTCCCATGGACAATAAGTACTGACCCAGTCAGACAAGACGAGAATGGGCAAGTCAAGGTACAAAATGCACAAATGAGCATTTCAGCAGATGAACCGAGCTAGGAAAGGAAGCTTACTAGACTCAGCATATCCACCTGCTAATAGTACCAGTCATTCCATCCAATTGTCTCTGTTGAGGCCAGCCATTTGGATACAGAACTGGCTTGTGGAGGATTGCTAAACAGACTGGAGGATTGCTAAACAGACTGGAGGCCTGTGACCAGAGTACCACAAGGTCCACAGTTTTTTGTCATTTATGTATGTGATTTGGATGTGAACATAGGAAGTGTGGTTAGTAAGTTTGCAGATGATACCAGGTGGTGTAATGGACAGCCAAGAAAGTTGTTTCAGAGTATGAGACCTTGATCAGATGGGCTGAGGAGTGGTAGATGGAGTTTAATTTAGATAAATGTGAGGTGCTGCATTTGGAAAGGCAAATATGGGAAGGACTTATACAGTAAATGGGCAGGTCCTGGGGAGTGTTGCTGAACAAAGAAACCTTGGAGTGCAGGTTCATAGTTCCTTGAAAGTATAGTTGCAGGTAGACAGGATAGTGAAGGCAGTGTTTGGAATGCTTGCCTTTATTGGTCAGTGCATTGACCACAGAAGTTGGGAGGTCATGTTGTGGCTGTACAGGACATTGGTTAGGCCACTTTTGGAATACTGCGTGCAATTCTACCATAGGAAAGATGTTGTGAAACTTGAAAGGGATGGGAAAAGATTTACAGGGATGTTGCCAGAGTTGGAGAGTTTAAGCTATAGGGAGAGGCTGAATAAGCTGGGGCTATTTTCTGTGGAGTGTCAGAGGCTGAGAGGTGACCACATAGAAGTTTATAAAATCATGAGGGGCATGGATAGGGTGAACAGCCAAGGTCTTTTCCCCAGGGTAGCAGAGTCCAAAACTAGACAGCATAAGTTTAAAGTGAAAGATTTAAAAGGGACCTAAGGGGCAACCTTTTCACACAGACGGTGATTGCATGTATGGAACGAGCTGTCAGAGAAAGTGGAGGTGGCTGGAACAATTACAACATTTAAAGGGCATCTGGATGGGTATATGAATCAGAAGGGTTTAGAGGGATATGGGTCAAATGCTGGCGAATGGAACTAGATTAATTTAGGCTATCAGGTTGGCATGGATGGGTTGGACCGAAGGATCTGCTTTCATGCTTTACAGCTAATATGACAGAGTCTGCTTTAAAATCCAGATTGATGCATAATGCTCAGGTTTTGTTCAAAGGAGTACCTCAATTCCCTGCTTAAATCCAACATCCTTACTTCTAATCGGTGTTCCTGGGATTTGAAATCTGGCACAAGGTCCAATGTGTTCAGACTGGTTTTATCAATTCGTTTCAATCTGGGTATGAGTTGGTTTCTCCTTGTTAATCTTTTCTTCAGATGCAGCGCAATCTATCAACACTATCTACATCCAACAGCCTGTGCAAAGAGCAATTGATATCTACAGCAAGATGGATTGCAACATGCAGTGTGGAGTGTGGCAGTTTGGCAAGTGTGGGTATTAGTTTTGGGGGAGAGGTAAGGATTTTCTTTTTTCTGCTGCCATTTCCTAACTACTTTCATAGATCAGTGGAGGCAGGAGCAGACCATAGCCCAGGAGCTGGGACATTTTTAAGGGGTTAACTGGGAAGTTGTGGAGATAAGAAAAACTAAGAAGAAGAGGTTGAGTCAATAGTTAGGAAGGCAAATGGAATGTTGGCATTTATTTTGAGGGGGCCTCAATATAAAAGCAGGGATGTACTTCTGACGCTCTATAAGGCTCTGATGTGGCCACATTTGGAATATTGTGCACAGTTTTGGGCCCCATATCTCAGGAAGGATGTACTGGCCCTGGAGCGGGTTCAGCGGAGTTCACGAGAACAGTCCCAGGAACGAAAAGCTTAACATTTGAGGAACGTTCGAGGACTCTGAGTTTATAAGTTTAGAAGGATGAGGGGGGATCTAACTGAAACTTACAGAATATTGATTAGCCTGTCCAGAGTGGACATTGGAAAGATGTTTCCATTGGTAGGAGAGACTAGGACCCAAGAGCTTTAGAGTAAAGGGAAGACCTTTTAGAGCGGAGATAAGGAGAAATGTCTTCAGCCAGAAAGTGGTGAATCTATGGAACTCACTGCCTGAGAAGGCTACGGAGGCCAGGTCATGGAGTATACTTAGCACAGAAATAGATAGGTTCTTAATTGTCAAGGGGATCAAGGGTTACGGGGAGAAAGCAGGAGAACGGGGTTGAGAAACTTATCAGTTATGATTAAATGGTGGAGCAGACTCGATGGGCTGAATGGCCTAATTTCTGCTCCTACGTCTTATGGTCTAAAGGTAAGGTAAAGGTAAAATCTTTAAGATTAAGTAATTAGAAAAGTTAGCTAGTAAGACTTAAGTAATTTCAAGTTCAAATCACGGCAGTTGAGGTCAGATATGTGGAATGTGTGACCTGTCATATCTAAGAGGTCATGAATCTTACTGGGATCCTAGATAGCAACCTTTGCAGGAAATGTTCCCAACTACAGAAACTTGAGCTCCACGTTTTAGAGTTCAAGCAGTGGCTGGAGATACTGGCACACCTGTAAGGCTGAGAGTTGCGTGGATAGCATGTTTAGGGGTATGGTCACACCGCAGCTGAAGGAACTGAAGGAAAGATGGGAAAGAGCACTCGGCAGTCAAGGAGAAACAGGCATGTAGCGCAGGAATCCCCTGTGGGCCTGCTCACAAAGCAGTTTTCTATTTTGGAAGCTGATGAGGGTGTTGGTTTCTCAAAGGAGTACTGACACAGCCAAGCTTCTGGCAACACGTGACTGTACAGGAGGGGAAGCAGCAGAAAACAGGCGTGTTCATGATAGGGGATTCATTAGTTAGGGGAACAGGCAGGCATTTCTGCTGCCGCAGGGACGACTCCAGGATGGTGTATTACCTCCTTGGTGCAGAGTCAGGGGTGCAGAGTCAGGGATGCAGAGTGGCTGCCTGAAGGGGAAGGATGACAAGAAAGAGGTTGTAGCACACACTGGTACTAAGGATACAAACAGAATAAAAGCTGTGGTCTTGCATCAAGAACTGAGAGTGCTACGCTGTAGACTAAAGAGCAGAACCTGAAAGGTTGTATTCACTGGATTAGTCTTGTTACCACACGCTAGCAAGTATAGAAATAGGAGAATACAGATATGTGTGTAGCAGAAAGGAAGGTTTTCCTGGATCATGAGGTACATTTCCGGAGAAAGGTGAGTCCTGTCCAAGCAGGACAGTCTGCCCCTGAACCAGAACAGGACCAATATCTTTGTGGGCGAGTTTGCTAGTCCTGTTGGGAAAAATTTACATCAGTTCAGTGGGGTCAGTGTTAATATCATAGGGATACAGCATTACTTTAATAAAGGAACCATTGGGCACAGAGAGTTCAGCCGTGTTCAG
Source organism: Rhincodon typus (assembly GCF_021869965.1). Taxonomy (NCBI): domain Eukaryota; kingdom Metazoa; phylum Chordata; class Chondrichthyes; order Orectolobiformes; family Rhincodontidae; genus Rhincodon; species Rhincodon typus. The sequence goes on along the minus strand of NC_063354.1, from coordinate 46,331,488 downwards.
TTTAAAGGGAGTAAGGCAAGGCCAGATGGCCTCTATTTAATGCTAGGAGTATTAAAGCTAAGACGGATGAATCAAGGATGTGGAACTGACATGTGGAATTGCAATGTTATTACCATCACAAAGATGTGATCAAGGGAGAGGCAGGACTGGCAACTCAACAGTACAGGCTAGGACACCAGTGGTAAGGAAAGCATTGGAGAAAATTGGGTCAAACGTTGGATCAAAAATTAGTTTAGTGGTAGAAGACAGATTTGTAGTAAAAGGCTGTTTATAAGACTGGATGGTGGTATCATATAATGCACCACAGCAATCATGAAATCATTGCTGGGTCCCTTACTGTGATTTATATAAACAACATAGATGAGTGTACGGAGAGGGATGATAAGTAAGTTTGTGGTTGACATGAAGATCGGCCAGGTGACAAGACAAGGGAATACCCAATAAATGGCAGGACACGACAGCTCAGCGATAGAGGGATTTTGTGTTGCTTGAACTTGAAGATCCCTGAAGGTGACAGGATAGATTAATAGTGCAGTTAAGGTGGCATATGGGCACTTGCCTTTATTAGTTGTAGTATAGATTATAAGAGCAGGGAGGTTATGTTGAGCTGTACAGGATTTTGGTTAGACCACAGCTAGAGTACTGTGTGCAGTTCTGGTTCTCTGCGCTATAGGAAGGATGTGACAACAGTGGGCAGGATGCGGAGGAGATTCACCAGGATGTTGCCCACGATGGAGCATTTCAGCTATGGAGAGAGGCTGGACAAGCTTGAGTTGATTTCTTTAGAGCAGAGTACATCGAGATGGAGATAGTAGGAACTGCAGATGCTGGAGAATCTGAGACAACAAGGTGCAGGGCTGGATGAACACAGCAGGCCAAGCAGCATCATAGGAGCAGAGAGGCTGACGTTTCGGGCCTAGACCCTTTTTTCTGATGAAGGGTCTAGGCCCGAAA
>NC_063354.1:46329766-46330134 GCF_021869965.1 Rhincodon typus | reverse complement strand
CCCTTTTTTCTGATGAAGGGTCTAGGCCCGAAACGTCAGCCTCTCTGCTCCTATGATGCTGCTTGGCCTGCTGTGTTCATCCAGCCCTGCACCTTGTTGTCTTACATCGAGATGGAACCTGATTGAGATTTATCAGATTATGAGGGGCATGTACAGAGTGAATAGAAAGTGGCTGTTCCTCTTAGTTGAACGAGCAATAACAAGGGGGAAAATTTTAAATTGAAAGGCAGGATGTTTAGAAGGGAACTGAGGAAAATTTGTTTCACCAAGAAGTTGACAGAAAACAGGATGCGCTGCCTGGGAGGGTGGTTGAGATGGGAAAAAAACTGACAACCTCATATAAATACTTGGATGTGCAGTTGGAATGC
>NC_063354.1:46318152-46329266 GCF_021869965.1 Rhincodon typus | reverse complement strand
CCCAGGTGAGTAATCTCAAGTCAAGAAGACTATAGGATTCAGTGGACTGTCCATGAACAACACAGCAATGAGGATGTTCTGTTTATTTCTGTGACATATCTGAAGGTAGATGTGATTTTCAACATTGTTGGAAATTTTACTTCTGACATAAACAAGCAGAATTATTAGTTGTAGCACACTCCATGCTCCAAACTTCACATGGCAACAAACGCCTTGTGCTTTTACAGGGTGCATATGAAACAAACCTAAATGTTAACAACTAAATCTGCTTCCTGTTACAGTAAAGTTATTCAGGAAACCACTTTCAACTGATTGACATTTATTTGCCGCTATCAGGCAGTTTCTGTAGATAAGGTAACTTAATCAAATTGCAGTGTTATAGTTCAGAGTCTGAAAGTTATTCTAAATGCCCCCATCCAACATGAATTGATTTGAGCAAATGGCCTGTTTCTGTGTTGTAAATCCTATGCAAAGTATTTATCAGAGAGACCTCACTTGCACCAAATTCCCTTTTTAGCCTCTGGTTCATGAAGCATTCTGTTCTTGGATTGCATAATGCTTTCCCACGCTGTCTCTCCCATTCTTTGTTCTTTGAGGAAAAGGAGATGGGGTAGCATTGCAATAGTGAGGAAAGATATTAGCTCCCATGAAGTGGAATCTGTATGGGTGGAGCTTAGAAAAACCAAGGGATTGAAAATAATGGTGGGAGTTAGTTACAGACCTCCAAACTATAGTGGTAATGTTGGGGAAGGCATTTAGCAATGAAATTAGAGATATGGTAATAAAGGTATAGCTATAATTATGGTTGACTTTAATCTGCATATAAATGGGCAAATCAAATCAGTAACAATACTGTAGAGGAGGAATTTCTGGAGTGTGTACAAGATGGTTTTCTGGATCAATACATTGAGGATCAAATTAGAGGACAGGCCATTCTAGACTCGGTATTGTGTAATGAGAATGGAATAAGTGGCAGTCTAGCTGTGTGAGGCCCCTTGAGCAAAAGTGACCACAATATGATAGAATTCTTCATTAATATGGAGGGTAACGTAGCTGATTCTGAGTCGATGGTCGTCAATCTAAATTGAGCAAACTGGGATGGTATGAGGCTCGAGCAGGCTATGGTAAATTGGGCCATGTTATTTAAATGGATGGTGGTAGATAGGCAATGACAATCTATTAAAAAGTGCATTGCGAAACTACAACAATTGTTCATTCCTTTCTGGCATGAAAATGGGAAAGGTGGCCTGGCCATAGCAAACAATGGAAATTAGGGATAGTGAAATTAGGCATTTCTGAAGAAGGGTCCTGACCCAAAATGCCAGCTTTCCTGCTCCTCTGATGCTGCCTGGCCTGCGGTGTTCCTCCAGCTCCACACTGTGTTAACTCTAAATTAGGGATAGTATTAGGTTCAGGGAAGGGATATACAAATTGGCCAAAAAGAGTCACAGATCTGAGGACTGAGTGCAGTTTAGATTTCAGCAAAGGAGGATAAAGAGATTGATTAACAGGAGGAAAATAGAGTACAAGATTGTGGGGAACATACAAACTGATGGTAAAATCTTCTAGAGACATGTGAAGAGAAAAGATTAGAGAAAACAAATATAGGTCCCTTACAGTCAGAATCAGGGGAAGTTATAATGGGGAATAAAGAGATGGTTAACCAACTAAATACATATTTTGGCTTTGTGTTCACAAAGGAGGACACAAAGAACGTCCCACAAATGTTGCGGGACATAGGGTCGAGTGAGAAAGAGGAACTGAAGGAATCAGTATTAGTAGGGAAATAGTATTGGGGAATTTGATAGAATTAAACAGCAACAAATCCCAGAGCCCGACAATCTACATCCCAGATTGATAGTCACCTTTAAAGATTTTATAGACTATGGAACAGTTCCTATGTATTGGAGGGTAGTTAAGGTAACCCTGTTTATAAAAAACACAGGCAGAGATGAAACAGGGAACTACAGACCTGTTACTACATTGGTAGTAGAGAAAATGCTTGAATCTATTTTAAAATATTTAATAGCAGAGCACTTGGGAAGCACTGAAAGGATTGGACAGAGTCTGCATGGATTTCCAAAACGGGAAATCATGCTTAACAAATCTATTAGAATTTTCTGAGGATGTAACTAGTCAAGTGGGTGAAAGGGAACCAGTGGATATGGCTTATTTGGACTTTCAGAAGACACTAATTAAGGACCCACATAAGAGATTAGTGTGTAAAACTAAAGTGCTTGGGTTTGGGGGTGGTCTGACATGGATTGTAAACAGATTGGTACACCGAAAACAAAGAGTAGGAATAAACAGAGATAGTGGGAACTGCAGATGCTGGAGAATCTGAGATAACAAGGTGTAGAGCTGGATGAACACAGCAGGCCAAGCAACATCAGAGGAGCAGGAAGGCTGACGTTTCGGGCCTAGACCCTTCTTCAGAAATGGGGGAGGGGAAGGGGGTTCTGAAATAAATAGGGAGAGAGGGGGAGGCGGATAGAAGATGGATAGAGGAGAAGATAGGTGGAGAGGAGACAGACTAGTCAAAGAGGCGGGGATGGAGCCAGTAAAGGTGAGTGTAGGTGGGGAGTTAGGGAGGAGATATGTCAGTCCAGGGAGGACGGACAGGTCAAGGGGGCGGGATGAGGTTAGTAGGTAGGAGATGGGGGTGGGGCTTGAGGTGGGAGGAGGGGATAGGTGGGAGGAAGGACAGGTTGGGGAGGTGGGGATGAGCTGGGCTGGTTTTGGGATGCAGTAGGGGGAGGGGAGATTTTGAAGCTTGTGAAGTCCACATTGATACCATTGGGCTGCAGGGTTCCCAAGTGGAACATGAGTTGCTGTTCCTGCAACATTCGGGTAGCATCGTTGTGGCACTGCAGGAGGCCCAGGATGGACATGTCATCTGAGGAATGGGAGGGGGAGTTGAAATGGAATAAACAGGTCATTTTCTGAGTGGCGGCCAGTGACTAGTGGCGTACTACAATGATCAGTGCTTGGACTCCAGTTATTCACAATATATATTAATTATTTGGATGAGGGAACGAAAATATCTCCAAGTTTGCAGCTGACATAAGCTGGGTGGGAGGTGAATAGTGAGGAGGATGCAGAGATGCTTCAGTGCGATTTGAATAGATTGAGTGAGTGGACAAATGCAAGGCAGTTGCAATATAATGTCGATAAATGTGAAGTAATCCACTTTGGTAGCAGAAACAGGAGGGCAGATTATTATGTGAATATGTGACAGATTGGGAAAGGGAAGGTGCAATAGGACCTGGGTGTCCTTGTACATCAGTTGCTGATACAGATGCAGCAGATGGTGAAGAAGGCAAATGGTATTACAGCCTTCATAGCAAGAGTACTTGAAGACAGGAGCAGATGTTTTGATGCCATTGTACAGGGCCTTGGTGACACCACAACCAGAGTATTGTGTGCAGTTTTGGTCTCCTTATCTGAGGAAGGATGTTCTGGCTGTGGAGGGAGTGCAACGAAGATTTACCAGAATGACAAGATTGACATACGAGCAGAAACTGAATCGGTTCGGGCTATATTCACTGGAGTTTAGAAGGATGAGGGTGGACCTCAAAGAAACTTATAAAATTCTAACAAGACTAATCAAGATAAATGCAGGAAGGATGTTTCCAATGACTGGAGATTCCAAAACCAGGAATCACAGTCTAAGGACATGGGGTGGGACATTTAGGACTGAGAGGATGAGAAATTTCTTCACCCAGAAAGTGATGAACTTGCAGAATTCTCTGCTACAGAAACTGCTTATGGCCAAAACTTAGAATGTTTTCAAGAAGGAGTCAGATATAATTCTTAAATTTAAAGGAATAAGAGGTTATGGGTTGAAAGCAGAAACAGGGTACTCAATTGGATGACCAGCGATGATTATATTGAATGGTGGGGCTGGCTCGAAGAGTCAAAAGGCCTATCCCCCCTGTTCCAATTTCCTATGTTTATATGTACCTTGTTTTTCTTCTCCAGTCTTACAAAAGATGTTAACATTATAACAACATTGACCAGAAACTAAACTACTCTGGCTATAAAAGCAGGTCAAAGGCTAGGAATACTCTCGTGAATAACTCACCTCCTGACTCCCCAAATCCTGTCGACAAGGCACAAGTCAGGGCTGTAATGGAATATGCCCCATTTGCCTGGATGAGCGCAGCTCCAACAATATTCAAGAAGCTTGATACCATCCAGGAATAAGCAACCGGCTTGATTGGCACTACACCCACAAACATCCACTCCCTCTACAACTAACTCTCAGCAGCAGCGGTGTGTACTATGTTTAAGATGCACTGCTGAAATTCACTACAGCTCCTTAAACAGCACCTTCCAACCCAACAACCACCTCCATCTAGAAGGACAAGGGTAGCAAATACATAGGAGCACAACCTATGTTGTGAAAGTAGTGTTAGCTAAAGTGAGCTAGTAAATTAGGTTAAGGGAAAGATCAATAGAGATGCACTTGTAGACATTTAAGGGAATATTTCAGAATTTACAGGATAGATATATTCCAACAACAAGGAATGCTCCAAGGGGAGAACCCACTTAAAAAGTTAAAAATGGCATTGAACTTAAAGAAAAAAACATATAATTATGCAAAGATGGATGGAGGTCACAAAACTGAACAGTGTATAAAAGACGGGAAAGAATAACTAAAAATTAATAAGGAGAGAAAATTACAGCATGAGAGAAAGCTAGCTGGCACGGTGGCTCCGTGGTTAGCACTACTACCTCACAGTGCCAGGGACCTGGGTTTGAATCCTGCCTCAGGTGACTGTCTGTGTGGAGTTTGCACATTCTCCTTGTGTCTGTGTGGGTTTCCTCCGGGTGGTCCGGTTTCCTCCCACAATCCAATGATGTGCACAGCAGGTGGATTAGCCATGCTATAGTGTACAGGGATGTTTAGGTTAGGTGGGTTAGATATAGGGGAATGGGTCTGGGTGGGATGCTCTTCAGAGGGGTAGAGTAGACTTGTTGGGCTGAGTGGCCTGTGTCCACACTGTAGATATGATATGATAAATACATTTTAAAAAGGTAGTAAGAGTTTCTACAGATATTTTAAAAAGAACAGTTAACAGTATGAGCATTGGCCCATAGAAAGTGAATCTGGGGAGTTCATCGTGGAAAAGAAGTAGATGGCACAAAAATTAAACAAGTCCATGTAGTCCCCGATTTACGATTTACTTACAAATGCTTGTATTCATGAATGCAATCCCATACAGTGGTGTATTCATATTAATTTTAAAGATGCACATGTTTCCTTGTACTCACAAGTGACGTTTTTATATTATACAGCATTTTCTTCTGATATGCAAACAAATCAACTTACAAATGGACTCTAACAATGGAATCAGTTCACAAGCCCAGGGACTGTCTATATTTAGTATCGCTCATCACCACAGAGGATACAGTAACAACCCAGAAATAGCTGTAAATCAGGACGTGGAAAAGAGAGAATCTCAAGCAAATTATGATAAACAGGGAAGTGATGCTGAGCAAATCTTTTGGAGCTGGAGCTGATGTAAGGTCCTCTTTCTTTCTTCCCCTTCTGATTTCCTATCATTCTTGGGATGTTTTTTGCACTGGCCATGAAGAAAGACATTAAAAATTGCTCAAATCTGTGCCATTTCCCTGTTTCCATTGTTAATTCCTCTTTCTCAATCTCAAAGGGATGAATGCTCACTTTAGCTACTCTTTTACTTTGTACACAGTATACAATCTGTTCTTGTTTTTCTTTCCACTTTTCTTTCATGCTCTAACTTCTCCCTCTATTATTTGCTTAGTCATCTTTTGCTGGTTTATAAAATGTTCCCAATCGTCTAACTGACCATTAATCTTCACAGTGTTGTAAACATTTTCCTTCAATTTAATATCACCCTTGACTTGTTCAGCCAGCCATGATGGTGTATCCTTGTGGTGGAGTCTTTTATTCTCAAAGGAATATTGATTCCGGCCTCTTTCAATGTGTGGAAAGCAGTTTGAGCAGCTGACTTAATCTGTGATAATCAGCATCGGCAGTTCTTATTATCTCTGACTTAATCTGTGCCAGGTTTCTTTTGCTTTTGTTCCAACAGAGGAATCTACTTCCCAGAAACTGTCTCCACAAACATTAAATTATGCCATGACTTGGTTTCCTAAAAACCATGAACAGAAGTCTCGAACAGTAAAATTGTGGCAAATCAATTTCAGATAACCAGAAAATCTGGTTGTGGTGAAGTTGTTACCCATTCCCACAGACAGAATAGGATGGTACAGTGGTAATATCCCTGCCTTTGGGACTAGAAAGCATTAGTTCAAATCCCACCTGTTCCAGAGGTGTGTAACAACATTGGTGAACAGGTAGATTAGGAAAAATAGGAAATCCAATATAAGGATATTTGTGGTAAACTAACTTTCCTAGCTGATAACTCCAGATTAGCCAAACTCAAAGTTGTCATTTGACCATGGCAAATAATCAAAACAGATTTAGACCACACTAGACTATGAAATCACAGGCTAATCTGCAAAATGGTTTCATCCATGTAAAACCCAACAGTTCCACCATCTTTTGACAGATTGCTTATGTTTAAAGATGGAACATGTGAAGCACTGTTATGGGCGTCGCTGAAAAGCTCCTTGTAGCAGAAAGTCTAAGGCGCCACATTTCTTTGTGAATGTCAAGGTATTACATACAGCATGAGGCTAACAAAATAGTCTGGGTGACCAACAACATTTTGAGATGTGGATCAGAAACGTGGACAAAATATGTTAATTGGAAGGTGACTAACTTGATGAAACCAAAGAGTCAAATGAATGCCTATCCTCTCACCTGCCTGCTTCTTCGCTGAGGTAACAAAGGCTGCAGCAATGCTCCAGCATATCACACTACAGCATGAAAACACAGCAAACAGATTTGACTGCATTGACAACATGACAAAGGGTCTAGGCCCGAAACGTCAGCCTTCCTGCTCCTATGATGCTGCTTGGCCTGCTGTGTTCATCCAGCTCAGCTCTACACCTTGTTATCTCAGACTGTATTGTACTTGTCTCAGTACAGCTGTTAGGCAAAAAATGATTCACAAGCTTTTCCAGAGAGATAAATCCCAACATTGTCCAGTGCCTTTTACTGTACATTGTAGGGTCATTGTAAAATGTGAACAATTTGAAAAATAAAGAAGTCTTTCACGTATGTACTGCCTTCCTTTTTCAACTTTTTTTATCTACACTGCCTCGGGGGAAGCTGGGATCCACAGGGGCTTCTTTGATTATCTTAAAGCACTGCTTAAGATGAGTGGTAGGATACTAGGAAGCTCAGGGATCTTGGGGTGTTTATCCACAAATTCCTATAGGTGGCAGGTAGATTAACAGGGTAGGTAAGAGGGCATATGGGACACCTGCCTTTATCAGTCAATGTATAAATTATAAGAGCAAGGTTATGTTGGAGCTGTACAGAGCTTTGGTTAGGTCCCAGCTGGGTATTATGTGCAGTTCTGGTCTCCGCACAATTGGAAGGATGGGATTGCACTGGGTGGAATGGGGAGGAGATTCACCAAGATGTTGCCTGGGATGGGGCACTTTAGCAATGAACAGAGGCTGGATTAAGCTTGGGTTGTTTGCTTTACAGCAGAGAAGGTTGAGGGGGAACCTGATATATAAGGCACAGGGTAAGAACGACAAGAAGTCGTTGTTCCCCTTAGTCGAATGGTCAGTTACAAAGGGGTGTAATTTTAAGGTAACAGGCAGGAGGTTTAGTGGGGATTTGACAAAAACTTTTTCATGTTAACATCACAACCTTTAAAAAGTACTAAGATGAGCACTTGAATTGTCATAACATTCAATGCTATGGGCTGGGTGCTGGTAAGTGGGACTAGTCTAGATTTAAAGACAACAAGGTGCAGAGCTGGATGAACACAGCAGGCCTAGGCCCGAAACGTCAGCCTTTCTGCTCCTATGATGCTGCTTGGTCTGCTGTGTTCATCCAGCTCTGCACCTTGGTGTCTCGGATTCTCCAGCATCTGCAGTTCCTACTATCTCTAGTCTAGATTTAGCTTGGCTTTGGCAGAACAGACCTGATGGGCCAAAGGACTAATGATTTTATGATTCTAATACGAATTTGTTAGTGGGCCTTTTGGGATTTGACTTCTTGCACTTCTTCTCTATCTAACAATGCTTTCTCAATTTGGAGTCCATATTTTAAATGTTGAATCATCTCCTGACTGTCATCCTTAGTGCCAGATGCCTTCGTTCATTCAACTTTTCCTCTTACTTACGGGGGATTTTCAGAAAGCTCTTTCTTTCTGTATTGTTTGACCTTGTCTTCGGAGTATATCCCAACACGTTTGTAGGGGTTCACAGAAACCAAGATGTTCCCAATGTACGTCTGTAAGTGAAACAGAGGCAGGACTCAAAACAACCCACAGCATGACACAAATACCTGACCCTGAAATAACACTGACCCCAAAATAAGACCGACCCCAAAACAAATTTCAAAAGATAACCCAGACCCCAAAATAACTCTCACTGCAAAATAACTCTGACCCTGAAATAACCCTGACTGTGAAATAACCCTGACCCCAAAAGAAACTTCATAAGATAATCCTCATCCTAAAATTACCCTGACCACAAAATAATCCTCACCCCAAAATTACCCTCATCCCAAAATAACCTTTACTCCAAAATATACCTGCAACCCAAGAAGCCTATGAAAAATTGAAACCAATGGGAGTGAAAGGACATTCTATCTGGTGCTGAAACAACAAATGATGCAAAGGGAAAATGGTTTTTGCTATTCAAAGCCAATCACCATGGCCTCAGGGCATTACAGTAGATGCTCCTCAGAGAAAAACTTTTGGTCTTCAGTTACTTTATCAATTATATGTTCACCAATATGAGCTGAGATGCACAGCCAATAACTGAACTACTCTAAGAAAATAAACAATGTTGAGTTTAGACCTTTGTTTTTATCCAATATGATCTGAAAGGATGCCTGAGACTAATGGGATGAGAGAACAGGTAATGAATATATTAATGAAGTATTAGTTAGGTGTGAATTACGTCTTTAATTAGGTGCGAATTGCTTGTATAAGTATGAGGAGCTAGCAATCAATGAAGCATAATTAATGGAATAAAGCTCTCAAAGTGACTCCATCATCACTGAATGTTCCACCACCATCATCAACCAGAAACATAAACGACTATCCATTTCAAAATTGTCATCCCTACCTTAATGGGAGACCCATTAGTCTGAAACTGTTCCTATGCTGTAGATACCCCAATAAGGGGTAACATTTTCTCAGAATCTAGCAGTTAAGCCTACTGAGAATCACATATTAGATCATTTCTCATTCTTTGAAACATAGGCCTCAACGTTTCCTCAAAAAAAAACCTGCTTCCAGGAATACATTTAATGAACTTTCTCCAAATTTTCTCTAATACAAGGACATCCTTCCTTAAGTAAGGAGAGCAAAACTGTGCAGTACAATAGGTGCAATCTCAGTTATGCCCTGTACAGCTGTAACAAGATTTCTCCATCCCTTAAAATAAAGGTAATTTACTGTCTAATTACTTGCTATACCTATAGGATGACCAGATCCTTCTGTACTGTAGATTCTCCAGTCTCTCTCCCTTTTAAATATTTGCTTTTTTTACTTTCCCTGTCAAGTGGACACATCTTCCCACAATATATATCTACTGCTATTTTCTCCCTCACTCAGTTAGCTATCTATATCCCTTTATGGATTCTTTGTATCTCCCATCACAATTCATTCCCAATTATTCATGAACATAACTGCACACTAAGACAGAAGTTAAATGAAATGTTAAATAAGCTGTAGAAAAGCCAAATAGGTCAAAAGGGTAAATTGTGTGAAACTTGCGAGTGTGAGAGAGGATTGTTCATTATTCTGAATGATGTAATATCAAGTAATAAAACAAAACAATGTAAAAATTATTGAGCAGTTTCCAGTTAAAGAGGTGAAACAAATTCTTACGTAAATAATGTCTCTGTGGAATCTCCTCTTAAGATTAAGTAACACTGAGCTTTCACACACCTCCCTACAAATCAAATAAAGAAATGTTTAATCAAGTATCACTGGTTCCTTAACAAAAATGACACCACAGATCTCAAACTAGAAAAGCAAGGCAGCAACTTGCTGGATATTTATATTAGAACATTTGAAATATGATTTCTGACTCAAACTCTTCCCTGAGAATGATCAAATTGTACCTTTACTGTGCTGACTCTGGCTCAAACTCTGCCTTGCCAATTCTGATGCCCATTCTGACCCTATACTAGAATGACTCCCACTCAAACTTACCCCTCCCATTCAGACAAACTCACACTCTAACACAGACTTATAAACAGGAGTTAATATCTCAATCACACCTCAGATTGTTATTGAATGCCTATGGAAATTGGGAATTAATTAACGCTAAACTAGATTATCTAACCCTAAACCCTAACCCAGATTATTTTTTCTTTTGGTAGCTCCGAGCTATTTTCTATCTGCCTTTTGCCTGAGATGTGCTTAATATGAATCTGGGACAACAACAACGTGATTCACGTATCCATTAACTATTAATCCATTTAAACCGTTTATGTGATGAGATCAGGCAGGAATTGGTCCAGCTGCCATTAGGAAGCTTGAAGAGAGTCAGCACTCACCTCATCAGCCAGGAATACCTTGCACAAGCTCAAGGATCTCTGGGACATGAAGATCTGCTCAACATCTAGCCAACGGAATGATTGATTGATTTATTGTCACATGTACTGAAGTACAGTGAAAAACTTTGCTTGTCGAGCAGTGCAGGCAGATCATAGTAAGCAAGAATGTACAGATTAAAAAGACTTAGACAGAGGCATACAGGTTACATTGTACAGGGTGTGCGCTAGGCGAGATCAATGTTAGCAAGACCAGCATTATCTGAGGCTAGAGAGTCCATTCAGCAGTCTAACAATGGCCAGGAAGAAGCTGTTCCTGAACCTACTGGTGTGTTTTCAGGAATAGTAGGAACTGCAGATGCTGGAGAATCCGAGACAACAAGGTGCAGGGCTGGATGAACACAGCAGGTCAAGCAGCATCATAGGAGCAGATGCTGCTTGGCCTGCTGTGTTCATCCAGCCCTGCACC
>NC_063354.1:46290968-46313152 GCF_021869965.1 Rhincodon typus | reverse complement strand
CCTCTCTACTTCTATCTTATCTATTCCCTTCATAATTTTATATGTTTCTATAAGATCCCCCCTCAATCTTCTGAATTCCAATGAATATAATCCCAATCTACTCAGTCTCTCCTCATAAGCCAACCCCCTCAACTCCGGAATCAACCTAGTGAACCTCCTTTGCACCCCCTCCAGTGCCAGTACATCCTTTCTCAAGTAAGGAGACCAAAACTGCACACAGTACTCCAGGTGTGGCCTCACCAGCACCTTGTACAGCTGCAACATAACCTCTCTGCTTTTTATTTCAATCCCTTTAGCAATGAAGGACAAAATTCCATTTGCCTTCCTAATTACTTGTTGTACCTGCAGACCTACCTTCTGTGATTCATGCACAAGATCCCTCTGCATAGCAGCATGCTGCAACTTTTTACCATTCAAGTAATAATCCTTTTTACTATTACTCCTACCAAAATGTATGACTTCACATTTATTTACATTGTATTCCATCTGCTAGATCTTTGCCCACTCACTCAATGTATCTATGTTCCTCTGCAAAGTTTCACAGTCCTCTGCACACTTTGTTTTGCCACTCATCTTAGTGTCATCTGCAAACTTAGACACCCTACACGTGGTCCCCAACTCCAAATCATCTATATAAATTGTAAATAATTGCGGTCCCAACACCGATGCTTGAGGCACACCACTAGTCACTGACTGCCAGCCAGAATAGCACTCATTTATCCCCACTCTTTGCTTCCTGTTAGTCAACCAATCCTCTATCCATGCTAATACTTTACCCTTAATGCCATGCATCCTTATCTTATGCAGTAGCCTCTTGTGCGGCAACTTGTCAAAGGCCTTTTGGAAATCTAGGTACACCACATCCACTGGGTCCCCATTGTCCACCTCGCTCGTAATGTCTTCATAGAATTCCATAAGATTTGTCAAGCATGACCTGCCCATCATGAACCCATGCTGCGTCTGCCCAACGGGACAATTTCTATCAAGATGCCTTGCTATTTCTTCCTTTATAATAGACTCTAGCATCTTCCCCACTACAGAGGTTAAGCTAACTGGTCTATAATTCCCCATCTTTTGTCTACTTCCCTTTTTAAACAGTGGCGTCACGTTTGCTGTTTTCCAATCTGCTGGGACTGCCCCAGAGTCCAGCGAATTTTGGAAAATTACCGCCAGTGCACCTGTTATTTCTCCCGCCATCCCTTTTAGTACCCTGGGATGCATTCCATCAGGGCCAGGAGACTTATCAATCCTTAGCTCCATTAGCTTGCCCAACACTACCTCTTCCGTAATTATGATTGTTTCCAGGTCCTCACCTACCTTCATCTCTTTGTCTATTACTGGCATGTTATTAGTGTCCTCCACTGTGAAGACCGATACAAAATACCTGTTCAATGCCTTGGCCATTTCATCATATCCCATAACTAAATTCCCCTTCTCATGCTCTAAAGGGCCAATGTTTACTTTAGCCACTCTTTTTCGTTTTATATGTTTATAGAAACTTTTCCTTTCTGTCTTTATATTCTGTGCTAGTTTTTTCTCATGTTCTATCTTACTTTTCCTTATAGCTCTTTTTGTGGCTTTCTGTTGACCTTTAAAGTTTTCCCAATCTTCTAGTTTCATGCTGTTTTTGGCCACTTTGTATGCGTTCTCTTTCAATTTGATAGCCTCCCTTATTTCTTTAGACACCCATGGCAGATTACCCCTTTTCTTACAGTCCTTCCTTTTCATTGGAATATACTTTTGCTGAGCACTTTGAAAGATTGCTTTGAAAGTCCTCCACTGTTCGTCAACTGTCCCACCATAAAATCTTTGTTTCCAGTTTACTTTAGCCAAGTCCTCCCTCATTCTATTGTAGTTCCCCTTGTTCAAGCACAGGACCCTTGTATTGGATTTTATCTTCACACTCTCCATCTGTATTCTAAATTCAACCATACTGTGATCACTCCTTCCAAGAGGATCCCTAATTATGAGGTCATTAATTATTCCTGTCTCATTACACAGGACCAGGTCTAGGATAGCTTGCTCCCGCGTTGGTTCCATTACATACTGTTCAAGAAAACTATCACGGATACACTCAACGAACTCCTCCTCAAGGCTACCCTGACCGAGTTGGTTCGACCAATCTACATGTAGGTTAAAATCCCCCATGATAATTGCCGTACCATTTTTACAGGCATTAGTTATTTCTTTGTTTATTGCTCGCCCCAATATGATGTTACTATTTGGTGGCCTATAGACTATGCCTATCAGTGACATTTTTCTCTTAGAATTTCTAATTTCCACCCAAATGGATTCAACCTCATTCTCCATAGAACCTATATCATCTCTCAGCACCGCCCTGATGGCGTCCTTGAATATCAGAGCTACACCACCTCCCTTATCTTCCTGTCTGTCCTTCCGAATAGTCTGGTACCCTTGGATATTTAACTCCCAGTCATGACCATCCTGTAACCATGTCTCCGTAATGGCTACCAAATCATATTCATTCGCGATGATTTGTGCCGTTAACTCATCAACCTTGTTACGAATGCTACGAGCATTCAGGTAAAGTGCCTTTATGCTAGCTTTCTTACCCTCAAGCTTTCCAACATCTCTAATAATATCTCCTGAGTTATCCCTCCTTTTTGCTTCTTTCTTAGACTGCCTTGAACTTAAACTCTCCTGCACACATGCTAACCTGCTGCTTACCTTTTTATTTACCATCATACTCCCTGTCGTTTTCCCTTTCCCTTCCTCCCAACTCACTAGTTTAAAGTCCTAGTGACCACGCTATTTATCCTTTTCGCAAGAACACTGGTTCCAGATTGGTTCAGGTGGAGACCGTCCCATCGGTACAGATCGTGACACAATTAGGCTTGTTTAGCAAGTGGTGTGGTGCATGAATCACAAAAGCTTAGCATTTCCTACAGCAAGTAATTAGGAAAGCTAATAGAATGACATCATTTATCACAAGGGGAATTGAATACAAAAGTCAGGGAGTTATTGCTTCAATTATACAGGGCGCTGATGAGACCACATCTGGAGTACAGTGCACAATGCTGGTCACTTGAATTACAGAAGAATGAAAATGCATTGGAAATAGTTCAAAAGATGTTTACTAGTCATTACTAGTTCTGATGAAAGGTCATTGGCCCCAAAATGTTGACTCTGCTTTCTCTCCACAGATGTTGCCATGCTGAGTTTCTCCAGCAATTTCTGCTTTTGTATCAGATTTCCAGCATCCACAGTTCTTTGGTTTTATTTTACTAGATTGGGTAGATTGTCTTATGAGGAAAGATTGAATAAGCTAGGCTTGTGTCTGCTGGGATTTTGAAAAATATGAGATGATTTGATTGAAACATAAGATCTTATTCGGGTGATGTGAAGAGGATGTTCCCTTTTATGGGAGAATCTACAACTAGGGGTCACTGTTTACAAATGAGGGGGTGTCCCATTTGACAGAAAGATGAAGTGAATCTTTTTCTTTCAGATGGTCATCAGTCTTTGGAATCTTTGCTCTGAAAAGGCTGTGGAAGCAAAGTCCTTAAATAGTTTTAAGTCAGAGGTGGATAGATTCTCATTAAGCAAGTGCATGAAATGTTATCAAGGGCAAATGGGAATGAGGATACAATTGGATCAACCATGATTTAAGTAAATAGTGGAGCAGGATTGAAGGGTTGAATGGCCTACACATGTTTCCTTTTTTGTATGTTTGTAAGTGTTGTGCAATTATGAGATCACATCTAATGTTGGATACTATGCTATGAGTTTTATAAGCGCATTTGGGTACAGTCATTATCTTGCTTGTTCCTAACAGGTGAATGGATATGTCTGATATGAACTATTGGTCTTTCCATATATGGCCTACATGCCTGGCATTGCACTGGCACTGAAGTTCATATTCTACATTACCCATTTGCCTGATCGACAGAATGCCTTTTGGTTTGACAGCTGCATCCTGTTAGCGGCAAATATCACTCACATTGTTACTGCATAGCAACATGTGAAACAACTAGTTTCCCCCGCTGCTCAAATGTTTGAGACACCTAACCTTTCAAAGGTAATCTGAGCTGGGCTGAACATTTTTCAGGACCAAATGTAATGGTCTTCAGCCCATTCATTATTTCATGTGATAAACATTTATCAATGATTTGATTATGATGGCCATTATTCCATTGCTACTGATATGAAAGTACTGTATGGACTTTCTGAAAGTGAAGGAATCCTTCACCATGTGTGTGGAAAACTCACTCAGATCTGGTAGTAGCAACTTGTGCCCCCATTTGGCCAGTTCACATAGTGCAGAGTCAGTCATAGATAAGATGCTGTAATGGCATGTTACCTTTGTGTGTCTTTGGCAGATAACACTTACTTAGGTGCAGTGAACCATGAGGCCAAATCCTACTATATACATCATAAGGCAGCTCATTGCATAAGTCCAAAAAAACCTTTCTAACTTGCTTCCAAACGGGGCTGAGCAGTCATACTTAGAAACAGGTTCAATGAATATGAATTTGCACTGGTTGTTAGAAACTCGTTTTGCTTGTTGAGGATGACTACGCCAGTCCCTTTGCCAAGCTCGCTGATATTTGTACTCAGCTTGGCCTTGTGGCCTCACAACACTGCCAGACATTTGTGCTGCAGTGGAAATCAGCCAAGTTGTTAGCTTCCCACATTGCACACGCACTAAATCAACTCGGTACACTTTCAAGGCTCAGTTTGTTGCATGCTGTTTGTGGAAGGATGCTATGTTTTTGATATTTGAATCCACAGCTCTATGTAATAATTTCCTCACACACCTTCATAGACCTCACACTCAAATTCACTTTTGAAATGAAGCAAGTTGAGAAATCTGTTATGGCATTTCTGCTACTGTCTATTGCAACCTCATCTTCACATAATATGTTAGAATTCCTAGAGTTCCACAAGCTATAAGACTGCCCTATCAGCAACTTTGTAACTAGGGCTTAGTCATTTGTTCACCACACAAGCTCAATGTTGAAATAGGGCACATCAAATCTATCCAGTGGGAAAATATACATGCTGACCAGATCATTTCTTGCTGTACGTCGAAGAAATTAAGCCCGCCACTTTCTGTCCTGAAAAGTGCCCAGTTTACCTCAGATTACTCTGGAAGGGGGAATATTGGTCACAAAATTGAGCAATAATGGGGCTAGCTGTTTCACACTGCTACCATGTGGCAGCAACACAAGTGGCATTCTTCACATTCTGCCTACCACACAAGTGAATAATGTAGTCAATGAATTTCATTACATGTGTCGTCCACATATGCAAGCCGTGCGTGCCTACATCAACGGCTATATTCATTCGACTGTTTGCAAACAGGCAGAGTTCTCAACAGCATGGTTTGCCAAATTCAGAGAATAGCATCTAACATCAGATGCAATACAATAACTATCAATTTAACTGTATCAACCAAGCTTACAATATGGCTCAGTTACACTGTCTAGGATTTGCATATGTTCACATGTAAGGCTTTGTCCTTTGGGAATAGGAAGAACAAATCCACACAGCGCATCGTTTCAACTAAACAGAGAGCTTTAGAGATTGTAATTCTAGGTGCATTCCTACAGAAATGTCTTGACCAACCAGAGTCAATTTGTCTGGTTTAAATTTAAACAAGAGCTTGATAGTTAACTGTTCCCTGGTGCATTCTCCATGGCAACACCTCCACCAACCATATTCAAACTATTCCATTTGCCTATCCATCAAGTCTCTGTTCGCATGCAGCATAACTCACCCCTTTGAGATCGGTAGTCTTGCGATTCCATTCAGATGAGTACAAGACAAAAAGCTTTGACAGCTCGTCTCTTAATTCAATGATATTCATTCCTAATCTCCTCGTCAAAGCCGATCACAGCTTCTTCATAAACGAGGTTAGAGACAAAAAAAAACTGCAGATGCTGGAATCCAAGGCAGACAAACGGGAGGCTGGAAGAACATAGCAGGCCAGGCAGCATCTGGAGGAAAGGAGAAGTCAATGTTTCGGGTATTACCCTTCTTCAGGGCTGCTTCAGATGCTGCCTGGCTTGCTGTGTTCTTCCAGCCTCCTGTTCGTCTTCCTCATAAACAAATCTGACTGCCTTTGCGCACACTTTGATTCAAAAATTGTTTAGCCTCAGACTTTTCTTGAAGGTATTCTGCTTAAAGATCAAAGAACATTCAAACACAACAGATGTGGGTATTTTTTAAAAAAAGAAGACAATTTGGTGAACTCGGGAAAATACTTTAAAAACAGTGTTTGATCACCCTCATACAGGAACCCTTTTTTTAATTCAGAAGGAAGCACTCTGCCTGAAACATCCAACATTAAAATTACACTCTTTCTGAATCCTTTACTACAATACTACCACATTTAACTATAATTGTATCATATTTGTCATCACACAATCACAATCTTACTCAATCGCATGCACTGGAACTATATCAGTCTCACTGTAATTGTGTAACAGTCAGTGCAACACCTTCAGCCTCACTTACTCCAACAATATCATGTTCACTTTGTTACACTTGTTGTAACTTTGGCATACTCACTATAATATTCTCACAATAATCCTACCACATTCACCAGATTTGCATGTTCATTGTCACACCATCGAACACGATGTGCACTGTCATAACCCTTGCACAGGCTAATGCTATGGACACCCTGAAGGTATGATGAAATTATGGAGTCAAGGACTGGTTAAAGTACAGATAGATGCCACTTGGCCTGTTGTGTCCACACTGTTTCTCTGTAAGAATTATTCAATTAGACCCACATATTCCTCATTTGTAAATTTTGTCACTTTAGATAATTATCCAATTTCCTTTTGAAAACCATGATCGAAGCTGCCTTCATCACACACTGAAGCAGTGCATTCTAAACACTCACCACATAAAAAGGTTTTACCTATCCTTACCTCTGGTTTGTATCCAATTACTTTAAATCACAGTCTTCTTGTCCTCAACATTTTTCCCAAAGGAAAGTTTCTTCTAATCTATTTAGTCCAGACCCATTATGATCCTGAAAACCTTTATCAAATCTTCTCTCACATTCTTCATGGCTAAAGAGAACAGCCTTAATTTCTCCAGTCTATCCACGTAACTGAAGCCTTTCATCTTTCGAACCATTGTTGTAAATCTTTTCCACATCCTCTCATAAGCCTTCACACATTTCCCAAAAAAGTGATGTTCAGAATTGGACATAATACTCCTGTTGAGACCAAAATACTGTCTTATAAAGATACATTTTTTTTTAAATTTGGAAAATTAAAAGCAACACATGAGCTATCTTGATAGCCAGTTATTTTAAGACTGTTATACACACGTATATCTCCAAATTCCTCTGCTCCTGTACCCCTGTTTAAGATTGTGCCCTTTACTTTGTATTGTCTTTCCTCACTCTTCCTACCAAAATGCATTATACAAACTTTTCTGCTTTAATTTTCATCCATCCATTCCATCAAGCTGTCCGTGTCCTCTTGAAGACTATTACTTCCCTCACAGTTCACAAAACCAATGAAATGAACTTTGTATCTTACTCTAAGTTGGATAGATCGTCTGCCTCCTCAGTCTGAAGGTTATGGCTTTCACTGAAGCTTTGCTGCAATAGAGAACATTGGATGCTTCAAATTATCCCACTAATCAAAAACACTGAAATTTTTAAAAATCAAAGTAACATAAGCATCTTTCTTCTTGGGAACTTTGTTGTAAAGGGAGGTGAAGTCTGGGGACACAGAACACCATTCAGGGAAAGGTAAATGAACAGGAACAGAAGCAATGAGATCCGAGCTGGAAACCTATGATGCATTGTTACATCTTGCAGAAACATTTGATCACAATGAGCTATTTCTAAACTGAAGAAATATTTTCCCTTGGCAAATGCAGCAACAACCTGTGCAGTAAGATCTCACAGGCAGCAATGAAAAGAATGACCAATTTGCAGGATTGGTTACATGAAGAACATTGTCCAGAACACCTAGACAATATTCCTGTTCTTTTTTAAATAACTCTATAAGTAGGATAATAGTCACTTCAGTGTGTTTGAGATGCGCTGTGTGCACTGTGCCTGTGAGGCAGGAGTTGTCCAGAATATGGCCTTGTGGTTCCAGGGAATTCTGAGGACACAGATTGACTTGAAAATACATTGAAAGGAAAGTTGGAGTGAGCTACAGGCCTGAGTAGCAAGGCTACAATATTGTTTGTGCTGCTTTCCTGGGATCCACAACTGCAAAACGAGAAGAGGTGAACAGAAAAATTAAACGGCCCCAAAAACTGGAATAATATTCCATCAAAGGCCTGAATTATGGTTCAGGAGTAGGCCTTTGAGCCACTTGGGATCAGCAGGGCCTACTGTTTAATCATTCTCCCTCCTTTTATGCTGTCCCCATGGACCTATCACCACATCTGACCCCCAGGCAATAGCAGCTCAAGGAGATTACAAAAAGGAAATGAGGCATGATTCAGGAATGTATCTTGTGTTGGAATATGCTAGTGTTTGGCAAAGATGAGGCAGGAGGTAGGAGTTTCAGCCTTGGTGGGGGTTGCTGTGACACTGGGAAGAATTCGAAGTCGGAACAAACAGGAGGCAACATGTCTCAGTACTAGGTTTTCACTGCCTTATTCCAAATAAACTGGGGCAGGACAATGGTGGAAAATCCAAGTGATAATTTCTGTGTAATTTCAATGATTCTGGATTAAGGAAAAAGATTTACATTTATATAGCATCTTTTGTCACTTCAGGATTTCTCAAATCATTTAAATAGCCAAAGAATTACTTCTCGCAATACAGTCGAATTTGTTGATTGGATGTGTGACAGCCAATTTACACACAGAAAATTTCCATGAATGGTATGTTAATGACCAGATCACCCATTTTAATGATTTAGCTGAGGGATAAATATAGACTCTGTACCAGAGAGAATTTCTTCCAATTAGTGCCATAGGATCCTTGTTGTTCATTCTGAGGGGCCAGTTAGAGCCTCAGTGTCAGCTTACATTAATGTGTCCTTATGCTGAGGTGGGACTTGAAACCACAACTTCCAGCTCAGAGGTAAGTGTGACTGAGCCATAGCTGAGACAAGAGATAAATGCTCTTGTGTTCCATGGTTGTTGAATAATTAAAGTTCCCTTTTATAATGTTATTTAGAACTGGCATCGCCCAACTTGATTATCTGGTCATTATCATATTGCTGTTTATTGAGGTTTGCCATAAACAAATAATATCTCTTCACTGTGATAATTCTTTGAGGCTTGTGAATTGAGATTTCTAAAAGTAGATAAGTTGGTTGTTTAATCATCGATTTCAATCTAACAACAGAAGGATTGATTAGGGAGAATCTTTACTGGATTGTACCTGCTTATATTTGAAGTCTTTCTCAAGAATGTCTTCAACAATGTCCTCAGCTTCCCAAGCTCCTGTCCTTCTTGATGTTCTGCTGGTGTTCTGCTCTTTGTATATTGTCCATTTGCTCAAGTTCTCAATTGTTGGATAAGGAAGCAATGTTTCTGAATCCAACCAAGTTTTTTGTTCATTTTTGAAGTTCCCTCTCTGTGCCCAATGAATGTCTCTGATATCCTGAAAATGTTCAGAGTCTTGTGCAGGTGTGATCTGTCTGTGAGAATCTGAATCCACTTGGGACTGTAGAGATGGATTAGGTTCTGGGAGAGCTATATTTTTTTTATCTTGTTCTTTTTTCAGCAGCTTATTCACTGGCCTAGGACTGGTGGCCATATCTTGATAGTGAGAAATGTTCTTGGTCTTCCATATCCTAGCATCTTTTTGTTGCTGGTTTGAGGTCTTTCTCTCTGCATTAGACTGCATGATGCCCGCTAATGTGTGAAGTTTGTCTCTATGTCTACTCTGTGGCTTCCTGACAGCATCCACATATACTTTGTACGATTGTGGGCCATCGCCACTTGCCCTTTCACTACTACAACTGGCTGCCACTGTTGCTTTTGATTTCACCATTCGGTGTACCTGTGGGAGCACAATTGCGTATTTTGCATCGCTGATAATAAACTTTTCTTCAAATTCACTTGGGTCCTCACTCTGATGATACTTGTTCTGTCCATTGGCTCCCATTTCTGGAACAAGCTCTACGTCATTAGGAGCCATTGCTTCAGCATCCCCTGAGCTAGTGGTCAAGTTGTTCATTCCTATTGACTGATATGCTCTTTCTTCGACCACCTTCAAATCTGTATAGGTGATGCCAGAGGAGTGACCTTTCTGGTTGACCCGCCCTGCTGTACCGGCAAATTTAATTGCCATGCGTCTCCTGAAGCCACCAGGCTTCCCATTTCTGTTCTTTCGTCTCATGCTCAATGTCCTTGTCAGCCACTCAGTGGTTCCAATCACTTTGGTCACAGTGACAAGCTTGGATCTGGATTTCAGAATCTTGGGGATGTGGCGACAGATCCACCCAGTGACCTTACGGATAGCTGGAAACTGCTGATAAGAATTCCCTTCCAGCCTGGAATTCTCAGGTTCTGGTTCAATAACATCTGCTACAGTTGTATTTTCCTCTGTCTTCAGTGCTTTGGTTTGCTGCTTCTTGATTGATGCTAGTTTCATTTTTCCAACAACCTTTGCAATCTTTTTCTGATGAGCCAGAGCCCCCAGGTGCTGGGAAGATGGTGTCTGGTCTTCATTAGGATGGCATTCTATGTCAGAATTATCAACGGAGTTCCTCTGCATCCCTGAGGTTTCATCTGTCAGCTTCTCTGGTGTACATTGATACGTTTTACCAGTCTGGGCAGCTACCTTCATCAGCTGGGACAATCTACTGTCTGCTGAAGCTGGTGTATGACACTGCTTCGATCTTGATCTGATTTCTCTGCTTTTGGTCCTAACAGAGTGGATGAGGTGCGACTGTTGTGCAAGGATGTTGGGATGAGAGATCGTTTTTACATCAGTTGACTCCTCAAAGTTCTGCTCATCCCCAGACTGATTTCCCTGCTCTGTGTCCTGCTTTGCTGCTGCTTTCTCCTTCATTGCCTTGCACAGTCGAGATTGGTACCTGTGCTGAAAGTGCACTTGTGAAAACTTCTGTCTGGTTCTAGACTCCTGCTTGATCTTCGCTTGACCTGTTCCCTTACTTTTGTCTGTAGTTTTGACCTTCAGACCCACTAAAAGCTTCTTTTCCACATTCACTTGTAATTTTCTTCTCTTGAGAGTTTCCCCTGTGTGGACCACCTCATTCACAGCTGCCTGTAGTGGTCTCACCTGTTTTTTTGGTATTCCCTCTTTATTATCACTCTCTTCACCACTGTCTCCCTGTTTATTCTCTCGTCCCTCACCATTGCTTCTAACACTACCATTTGGATTCTGATCAGTATTACTGCTGTGCAGCTTGCTTTGGCTTCCTCTTTCACTACTCATTGAATTATGGTCTTCGCTGTCCTCCCCACCACTGCTTCTGTCGTTTTGTACAGTTGGTCCCTCCTTCCCCATCTCTTCATTTCCAGCCTCCCTCTGGTCTCTTTCCTCCTCTGTACTTTCACTCTCAGTACTATGGTCATTCACTTTCCTCTGAGGTCTACCTCTTCTGGAGCTGGGCTGGTCATACTCTACACCAGTTATTGTTACCTTGCTGGCAGTGCTTTCTTCATTGCTACTTGGTTCCTTGTTGGACTCAACTGAACTCTCACTGAGATCTTTGCTGATTCCCTTCCTGCTTCTTCCAATTCTTCCTTGCTTTGTTTTGGAGATTCCTCTGCTCTTTGTTCTTCCTCTTCCTTCCTCCTCCACACCAGACTTACTGGAATCATTTACTTCACTAAATGTCTGTTTCCTCTTCTTATCTCCACATCTCCTGACTTTATTTCCTTTATCCTTAACTTTTCCTGTTGATAGGTTGACTTTGTCTCCCTCTGTCTTGCTGATCTTCCCTCCCTCATGTTGCTCCATCTCATCTCCACTAATCTTCTTTCTTCCCAGTTTGAGCCAATCTTTTTCATCACGTTTTTTCTCAATGATTTTAAGTTCCTTTAGGTTTAATCTTTGAGCTTCTCCTGTTTTCTCTGGCTGTGGTTTCCTCTTTCTTTTCCTGTCCTTTGATTTCTCATTCACCCCCCTCCCTTTTGTCTTCTCTCTTCCTCGTCCCTCTAATGTCTGCTCATTCTTTCTGTTCTGCCTATCAGTGGAGCTCGGCTTGCTGGTCCTCCCAATCTCCAGCTTGCGCTCTTCACTCTCTTGGTGCCCTCGTCTTTGCTTAAGCTGCTGTGAGTGTTTGGCCACTCTCCTCTGCTTTCCATGGCCACTGCGGGTAAAGAATTTACCTCTAGGGCTGGGATCTCTGTCTTGGGGAGTCCCCTCTGAGTTTGTGGTATTCCCTGTCTGACCCAGCTCTGCATCCTGGACTTCTCCAGCTGTTTTCCTCAGAGATTTTGGCATATTAACAGGAAATGTTGCTGCTTTCAGGTTTAAATGTTCCTGCAGAGAAAAAGCCAAAAATCAAGATGAATGGGAACTCGTGGTTTGCACAGGCAAAATTCTCACCCTGGGATTACTTATACTATACTCCCCCTTTTCAGGTTCTGTTTGAGGCAAAGGGTCACAGGATCAGTCCTGGAGTCACTTCTTTTCTTATACTAGGGCAAAGAGAGCCAGGTACTATGCCACTCTCTATGAGGGGAAACCCATTTGAACAATACCCAGATGGCTGGGTGTACAATGTCTGTAACTCCTACCAGAGAGAAGAGCACCGGAACCTCTCCAAAGCCATCACCTATTACTAAGGAGAGCTGGGCTTTTTTTCTCAAATTCTAATATTAGAGAGCTCCAATGCTTCTTAATAAAGGAGAGCACCAGGCTCTTCCCCATCCTCGGAATATCAGGGTGCAATGAATCCCCTCCCCCAATATCAAAACTGGCCAGCAGGTAGCTGGGCTGTAGCTATAGCTCAGTTAAATACTGTCTCAGATTAAGAGGCTAATTGCATCCCCTGAAAAAAGGATATTCATTTTCTAATTAAAAAGCATATCATAATAATAGAGAAACCTTCCATTAGAGAAGAGACACTCCAAAAGAGAATATTCTTTCTGATAAAGGGAGTATATATCCCAGTTAGTGGAACATGGATGTTCCTTGCATTTGAATAAATAAAAGACATTCTGATAAAAGGGTCTGTCGCTCCCTCCCAATGCCCTGACTAATGGCATTGGATGTTTCCTGGTGGTCTTTACCTCTGAATTGTATCCTCAGCTGATTCCAGTAAATGCGCAACGAATTTTCATTTGGAACTTGACGAAGTATGGATCTTACTCTCACTGTAGTTTGCACCTCTTCCCATGGAGTTTCTTTGCTGTTCCAATGTGAGGGATGGTGAAAACCTGCCGCCGGCATCTGTCGTCCAAATGATTTATCCAACAGTTCTGTGTGAGCCTACTTGATGGGAGGCTGCTGGAGGTAAGTGATAGTGTGACAATGAGAAAGCTGAATAATTCAGATTTATTCACAACGCACATTACCATTTAGCAACTCTTAGATATACAAAACGTTTGTGCTCAATCAAAAATATGGAAGCACCAGGGGATAGCACCTTGGCAGGGTTGGTGTCCTTTCGTGTCACATATCTGTAGTTTTTGCAACATTGTGCATGTTTAGAAGCAAAGAAGGTTGGAGCGTTGTTGCTATTAGTGTTCCAATATAATAAATTTGGAAGGGTTGTGTTTCCACTTTGAAGGATATAATGCTTGAGCTCATTCATAGCTCACCACATTACTGATATCAGAGCAGTGAGTTCAAATTTCATTATTGAGTGAAAAAGTCTATGAAACACATGGCAAGGTTTAGTTATTAATATTGCATCGCCCCCTTTGTTCAGTAATCGACTGCAGTTCCTGGGTTTGGGCTGCCTTTAGCTGTTGGGTAATGTGAGCTTTGGATAGGTTTAAGAGGGAGCTTGTAGAGTCAAACTCAGAGTCAAGGTGGGAGTTTCACATTACATGTTCCAATACATCAGTTTGCTAGGGTCAACCTCAGCTAACTTTATCCCATAAAATAGCACTTTTCAAAACAAAAACAGCCTCAATCCTCAGGGTCACTCTGGGCTAATTCTGTCTCAACTGTTTTTCAGACTGCGGGGATGTTAACAGTGGTATGGCCCAGCGTTAGTATAGGTCCATTGGTTTTCAATAGAAGTTAATGACTTGAAGTTGGTATTGGGCAGATCATTCTAAAGTTTTCAGCTGTAGTAAACCACAAGGAGATGATAACAGAGTCAGGAGGACAAAGACAGACTGATGAAGCAAACAAAGAAAGCTTATGTTAAGGATACCGATAACGTTCTATTCAAATTGTTTTCCATTAACCATAAAATCATTAACCATGAAACTATTAACTCCAAATCCCAGCGGCCTTCATCTCTACAGTTTGCACTAATTCATCTTTGCAGCACAATCAGAACCCTGTGTCCTGCCAGGTCTGCAAAGAATGATTATAATTTTGTCCATTTAATCAATAACATGGAGATTGTAAAAATGATGCAAAAGAAATCATTACCGGACGTTTTTCTGGTCCCATCCGGGGGAATGATGGCCTCACCTGAATGATTCAGACATTAATTACCTTGATCAAACTCCAGCTTACCTTTCCACTACTTCAAATAATCAGAAATACTTTTTATTTCTATCTCGCTAGATACATCAAGGATTGAGTGCAAAGCTCTTCCTATCTCTATAACCTTCATTTGTTTGATATATCTCTCAGTATTGCTCCAGTTCTGGCCTCATGTGCTCCCAAATTTCCATTGAACACTGTACCTTCAGCAGCTTAGACATTAACCTCTAGAATTCCCAACCTACACTGCTCTCTGTTAATGAACTGTGTTGCTGTGTGACTTTCTCATAATTTAGAAACAATAGTTAATGTTGAACGTTAAATAGAATCCCACACACTGGCACTCATGCATTCATTCACTTGTTAGTTTATTCATTCACTCAGTCATTGGATCACTCACTCACTCACTCATTCATTCTTATTTTCACAATACCAGTGGAATGGCTCTTCAGGTATACCTGATCTCATTGTTTTTCATCTCCATCATTGATCTAGCAATGACATACAAAATTATATTCCCTTTCGGCTCAGAACTGTCTAAAATTACAGATATCTGTTGGCAGAAGATAAGGATGCTTGAAGTGGAAGGAAAAACATGCAAAGATCTGCACTAGTGACTAGTTCGCAAATTTCTAAGTATTGAGAGCACAGCAGGTTCATGTCAATGTTTGTGCAGCACACAAGTCTCCTCCCAGTTCTCTAGACCTTTCAATGTTTCTTTTAGTTCCTTTCTCTATCATATGTTTATTTAGCTTTACCTTAATGTTATCCACCTCAACATGCGCTAGCACATTTCACCTTCTTAGCACATTACGGGTAAATAAGTTACTCCTGAGTTTCTTATTCGATTTATGAGCAAATATTTTCTTGATAAAAGAGCTAGAACATAGAACATAGAAGAATACAGCACAGAAACAGGCCCTTTGGCCCACGATGTTGTGACAAAAAAGATGCCAAATTAAACTAATCCCTTCCGCCCGCCCTTGATCCATATCCCTCCATTCCTTGCATCTTCATGTGCATATCTAAACGTCCCTTAAATGCCCCTATTGTATCTGCCTCTACCACCACCCCTGGCAGCATATTCTAAACTCCTACACTCTCTGTGTAAAACACTTGTCCCTCATGTCTCCTTTGAACTTTCCCCCTCTCACCTTAAATGCATGCCCTGGAGTATTAGACATTTCAACTCTGGGAAAAGGATTCTGACCGTTACCCCTACCTGCGTATCTCATAATTTTACAGACTTCGATTAAGTCTCCCCTCAGCCTCTGCCATTGTAACTGAGTCTGACAATGGGTTTTTCTAGCCTCTCCTTTTGGCTCATACTTTCTAATCCAGG
The DNA here is from genome assembly GCF_021869965.1 of Rhincodon typus. NCBI lineage: Eukaryota > Metazoa > Chordata > Chondrichthyes > Orectolobiformes > Rhincodontidae > Rhincodon > Rhincodon typus. The sequence continues at coordinate 46,297,268 of NC_063354.1, read as the reverse complement.
CAAAATCCTGGTCAATCTCTTCTACATCCTCTCCAAAGCCTCCACAGATCCCTGTGAAAAATCACTAATCTCGGACCTCTAGCCAGAAAAACAGCCTTCTATCACTACACTCTGCCTTCTATGGGCAAGCCAATTCTTAATCCATATGGCCAAGTCACTGTGGATCCCTTGCACCTTAATGTTCTGGATGAGCCTATCATGGGGGACATTATCGAAAGCCTTACCAAAATCCATGCAGACAACATCCACTGCTCTACCTTCATTGATCACCTTTGCCACCTCCTCGAAAAATTCAATCAAGTTAGTAAGGCATGACCTGCCCTGCACAAAGCCATGCTGACTGTCCCTAATTAGGCCATGCTTTTCCAAATGTACGTAAATCCTATCCCTAAGAATTCGCTCCAATAGCTTCCCAACCAACAATGTGAGATTCACTGGTCTATAGTTTCGTGGATTATCCCTATTTCCCCTTTTGAACAGAAGATCAAACATTAGATCAAACACCAGTTGTCTGGAACTTCTCCAGTGGCTAGCGAGGATACAAAGATCTTGGTCAAGGCCCCAGCAATCTCCTCTCTTGCCTCTCTCAATAACCTGGGGTAGATACATTCAGGCCCTGGGAACTTATCCACCTTAATGTTCTTCAAGAAACCCAACCCCACTTCTTTCTTGATCTCAAAATGCCCTAGCATATTAGCATGCTCCACACAAATCTCGCTCTCCTCCATATCATTTTCCTGATGTTCAGCTAGAGTCCAAAGGTAGGGTGAAAATGACTGCCTGTTATATACAGAACATCACATTGTGATGTTATTGGCTCACATTTTTGAGTAATATGAAAATTTTAAAATCTAAATGCACAAGTGTCAATTTAACAAAGGCAGAAACTGTCAGCTGACCAGCCATATCAAATTCTGCTACATTGAGTTTCATACAAGGAACAATCAAAGTTTACAGCTGTACTCAACAGAATTTAGAAGAATGAGAGGTGATCACATTGAAACATAGAAGATGCTGAAGGAGGTTGACAGGATGGAAGTTTGGAGAATATCTCCTCCATGAGGGAATATAGAACTAATGGGCATAGCTTCAAAAATCAGGGATCTGCTATTTGAGACAGATATGAGGAGGAATTTCTTCTCTCAAGGGCTCATTAGTCTCTACCTTAGCAAGCAGTGGAGTCACTGAAAATATTCAAGGCTGACGCCAAAAGAGTCTGTTGGGGCCAAGGGTTGGATAGGAAATTAGAGTTGAAGCCACAATTAGATCAGCCAAGGTCTCACTGAATGTGAAACTGGCTCAGGGGAGTGGAGGAGCAGCCTACACCTGCTTCTGTTTCTTCAGCTCTTGTGGCTTTATTGGCAGAATTTGAGGTGATTCCATTGTTTCAGGATTGTTATCCAGAACTGGCTGAAATAAAATGGCTGGTTTTCAGGGCAAAGTCTTCAGGAAGGTGAAGTAGATTTATAAAGATAGCAGTGTTTTTTGAAGCTTGCATTGCATAAATTCCTCTGAGTGAAATCATACAGATTTACTGTAGTTCAACATTGACAAATTATCTTGACAAAACTCACAAGGATGAAAGGTAATGATTTTTAACTGTATCTTTATTACTGAAGTTTTCAGCATTGATCTTCCTTATATCTTTAACAGCCCAAGAAAGTTTCATAAAATACTGGCAGGCACAAGGTAATTACTATAAGTGTTTATAAATAAACTGTGCCTCACTAGCTTGACTACTAAACAACACATTAGCAAAATTGGCCATGATAACTTTCTTGAGGCCATGGATTTGATTACTTATTAAAGTTGGCTGGCTTTTCATTTCTTATTGATTTCTACAAAGTAACTGTATCAACAGCAGAAAAACCTTTTAGTTTTTGAAAAATATTGGCACACTGTGATGTTGCAGTGTCAGATATATGGACTTAAGAATTTTTTTACTTTCCTGGTACTTTTCCTAAATGTAATCAATAAGGTAGTGAAGCTAGAAGATAATGCAGTTGAATGCATGGCTAAAGAACTGACACAGGAGGGAGGGCTTCAAATACCTGAATCACTGGATATGTTCCAGGGCGGAGGGGGGGGGATCCTGTACAAGAAGGACCAGTTGCACCTAAACTGGAGGGGCACCAGTATCCTTACAGAGAGATTTGCTCGTGCCACTCACGAGGGTTTAAACTAGTGTGATGTGGTGTGTGTGTGTGTGTGTGTGTGTGTGTGTGTGTGGCTGGGAAACAGAGCAGCAGCTCAGCATGTGGAGTGATTGTGGAGAAGGCAGAGGTTAAATCAAATAAAAGGAATAACAGGCAGGTCCAGGTTAATGATCACAGTGGGACTGGTGGTCAAGAAGTGCATGTATTTCAATGCAAGGAGTGTAACAGCTAAGGTAGATGAGCTTAAAGCCTGGATTAATACATGGAAATATAATTTTGTAGCTGTTACAGAAACTTGATTGAAATAAGGGCAGGATTGGCAGTTCAACATTCCAAGGTTTAGACGTTTCACGCAAGATAGAAAGGGATGTAAAAGGGGTGGAGGAGTTGCATTATTAACTAAGAAGAATGTCGCAACTCCATTAAGAGAGGACATCTTGGAGGGCTGATCCAGCAAGACCATATGGGTAGAATTTAGAAATAAGAAAGGTGCAACCACTGTGTTGGCGTTATACTACAGGCCACACACAAGCCAACAGGAGATGGAGGAACAGGTATGTTGGTAAGTCATATTGCAGTTATATTAAACTTTAGTTGGGCCATATTTGGAGTGTTGTGTGCAGAACTGGTCGCCATACCAAAGGAAGGTTTTTGAGGCTTTGAAGAGAGTGCAAAAAGGTTTACCAGGATGTTTTCTGGATTGGAATGTATTAGCTCCTTTCTTTCATGCAAATGATCCTGTTCTTTACCCAGAACCTTTCCTGGGGCATGTTTTATACCTTTCACTTTTTTCCCTACTTTTTCATGGGAGGTAGGCATTGATAGCAAGGACAGCATTTGATGCCCATTCCTAGTTGCCCCCTGAAATGAGTGGATTGCTCTGCCTCTTTAGAGGACAGTTAAGGGTTAACTGAATTGCTGTGAGTGTAGAGTCACTTGTAAACCGGACCAAGTAAGGACTGCAGATTTCCTTCCCTAAAGGACATTCAACCAGGTGGATCTTCACAACAATCAATGGTAGCTTCATAGTTACCATGACTGAAACTAGTTTTCAATTCAACTTAAACATGTTTTGAACCCATATCCCCAGAGAATTAACTTGCCTCTATACTACTCGTCCAAATTATGCCAGATTTTCCCTGGACGCAGCCTGGGGTGCGGTACCTTCGTGTACTAGACTTAATTCTTAAAGATTCAGGGGTTGTGAAGGATACCCACTGTTCTATATGACATTGTCCAAATTTAATACTATAGGAAAGCCATTGACAAAGTTGCAGAAAGATATGAGTGTAAACCTAGCAGGAAAATGATGGGTATTTTTTTAACTTGAGAATTGAAGGTTAAGCAGAGAGCTAATCAAAGGCTTTAAAATTACGCGCTAGATTTCACTGCTCCCAGCAGGTGTGTATACGATTGGTGGAGCATGTAAAATATTTCAGGTGGCTAGCCCACCTCCTCATGATATCATTGGGTCCTGGCACTGGAGGAACTACTGAAACTGTGGCCAATTAGACTGGCCAGCAGCTCTCAAGACTTGGACTTTCTATCCACCGACTCGTAGCTTGGTATTAGAGTAAGGTCAAGTGTCTACTCGATTGCATGAACATTAACAGGCCTTACTGAATATAACAGGCCATCTCTGGAACCCTGTAAGCCTGGCTCTATAGAGTCATGCAGTGCAAAAAAGCTCTTCGGCCCACCAATCCTACACTGATCTAACGACCACCAAAGGCGTGCTAATCCCAATTTCCTGCACTTGTCCAAGATCCTTGAATGTTATGATATTTCTAGTGCTCATCCAAATATTTTTTACAAGTTGTAAAGTTTCCAGCCTCCACTACCTTCCCAGGCAGTGCTTTCAGATTCCCACCATCTCTAAGTGAAAACGTTTTGTCTTAAATCCCCTCTGAATCTCCTGCTCCTTACCCTAAAACGACACCTCCTTGTGATTTACCCCTCAATCAAGGGGAACAGCTGCTCTCTATTCACCATGTCCATACCCCACATAATCTTATATACATCAATCATGTCCCCCCTCATCCTCCTCTGCTTTAAAGAAAACAATCCATGCCGATCTAGTCTCTCCTTATGACTCAATTTCTCCATCCCAGGCAACATCCTGGTGAACCTCCTCAGTACCCCCTCTAGTGCTATCATATCCTTCCTGTAGTGGGATGACCAAAACAGCACACGGTACTCCACTTGTGGCCTGACCCAACTCCAACATTACCTCCTTGCTCTTATACTCTATGTTATGACTGATGAATGCAAATGTCCCATATGCCTTCTTAACCATCTTATTTATGTGTTCTGCTGACTTCAGGGATCTGTGAATAATTAACTCAAGGTCCCTCTGTTCCCCTCAGCTACCCAGTGCAGTTCATTAAATATTCCCTCATCTTGTTTCTTCTGCCAAAATGCATCACCTCACATTTTTACACACCTCTGTGAACTGTCACATATTTTGTCCTCTATTTCCCACTGACCCTTTGGACGCCCATAATACATTCATAGTAACGTGACTGTCCTGTTAACATTGCTAAGTTCCACAAAGCTCCATTTAAAGACTCTTCGAAGATATCATCTGTCTTTATTGCAGTAAGTTACTCCTTAATTAATACTGCTATTCCTCTGCACTTTTTACACACTCTTCTGTCGCACCTAAATATCCTACACCCCAGAATGTTGAGTTGCCTGACCTGCCCTTCCCCTAACCATATTTCAACAACATTATACTTCCTTACGTGAATCCACACCTTTAATTCATCTAGTTTGGTATGATCTGACAAACTTAGAAAATGGGCTGTTCACAGGCAAGTAGAACTGTATATCTTGCTTGAATTTCAAAGTCACCGATTAATGCGAACAATTTCAGCAGATTTCCAAAAATATTTATTTATTTCTTACAGACTGGGATTCTTTTCTCAGAACCTTCAACAATTTGATAACTGAGAGAAACTAGAAGGAAACTAAAGGAAAGCACCATCTCCAGAAAACTCCAAAAATCACAGTGCCTCCTGCTAGCCTACTCAGAGCTGGCTCTCTCTTCATTGATCAATTGAACATCCAACCTGCTGCTAACCCTGAGCATAGTGGCAGTTTGATGCCAATTCATTTATAGTATCCTCACAACAGTAATTAAGTGACAATATCTTCCCAGTTCCCAGCAGAAAGCTGTTGTTCCAAGTTCAAAGCTCAATGCTTAATTTCATCTCACCGTTCCAAACCAAAAAATGAGAAATGTAAAAGAAAAATTGCGAAGCTCTCTATAGATGACATTAGGTCATAATGCTCATTTGCTTACACAGGTATGGTGGGCTAAATGGCCTTCTTCTGCACCATAACAATTCTGCTATTCATCTACTAAAATTGAAGTCAATATGAATCAAGGCAAAATATCTTAATTGATTGGAGTTCTACCTAATACAAAGGAGGATGGTTGTACTTGTTAGAGAGCATACTCATTAGTCTCAGGACATTGCTCCAGGAGGTCCTCACTTGGGTACCCTTGACCCAACCATCTTCCTTCCTTTGTAAGGTCATAGGTGGCATATTCGCTGATGACCTCTTGTTCAGTAATTTGAACAATGTTCAGCACTTTTTGCTGCTCCTTACATTTTGAAACTGTCCATGTACACAGCAGAAAGACCTGGACAGCCTTCAGGCTTAGGCTGATAAATGACAATTAACATTCACACCACACAAGTGTCAGACAATGACCATCTCCAACATGACAAAACTTAATCATCTCTTCTTGATGTTAAAACATGATCACCATCACTGAATCTCTCACTATCAACATTATGGAGGGTTATAATTGATGAGGAACTGAACTGGACCAGCCATATAAATACTCTGGCTACGAGAGGAGCTCAGAGATTGGGAATTCCGCAGTGAGTAACTCTCTTCCTGATTTCCTAATGCCAGTCCACAGATGCAGCTCCGACAATCCTAACAGTAAATCATCCAGTGCAAAGAACAATGTCTGCAAGGATTTTCCTCAATATTTTGCAGTCCTTGTTCCGGTCTTTTGACGAAGTGAATCCATATTCTGCTGTCTTTGTGATAATTTGCTCACCTCTTTGTTCTAAAGTTGTATTCACAGCACAAGAAGCTCAATATATCATTACACTGCTCAAGAGAT
>NC_063354.1:46245789-46290568 GCF_021869965.1 Rhincodon typus | reverse complement strand
TACACCTTGTTATCTCTATTACACTGCTCAAAGTGTCTATAGTCTAAACCAAGCAATCTATTTGCACCCTTTTTTTCCCCCTTAGTTCCATCCATTGGCTCTATGCTTAACCTCTCTGGAACATCCACTCTCTCTCTCCAGCACTGCAATATTTTCTTAACTAATACTATCATCCCTCCCCCTTTCCAATGTTTTCCGAACATTTTGTGTCCTAGAATATCTAGCGCCCAGATCTGCCTTTCTGAGAGCCAGAACTCTGTCATCATCACAACATCACAATTCACATGGCAATTTACACCTGCAACTCAACAATTTTATTCACCACATTCAGTACATTTCTCTCGGATATGGTCCCATTTTTTCCACCTCACTGCTGAGTTAATTCAAGTTCGTCCCAGCAATTGCTTGAAAAACTCAGTAGGTCTGGCAGCATCCGTGGTAAAAAAGCAGAGTTAATGTTTCAAGTCTGGTGACTCTTCATCAGAACTGTTAATAGCTAAGAAAATGTGGTACTTAAGCTGAAGCCAAGGTTTGAGGGTGTTGGTGAGCAGGGATGGACCCCAGAGAGAGAAATATCAGAGGGCTACATAAACAGGGAAATTATGGATAACAGTCCAGGACAGAGGAAAAGCTAAGTGATAACAAGAATGAAGAGTTGGAAAAAAATGGGTGAGTTGTAATGATTACAACCCATAAAACGTGATAATGGGCCTAGGAGTACATGAGAATGGGTGACTGTGCTAAAAGAACCCATAGAGTCATAGAGTCATAGAGTCATACATAACCCATGTCATAACAGGACCAGGTGTGAGGTGGTTAAAAACCAGAGAAGGATGGAATCAAGCTCTAAAGTTATTGAACTCGATATTGATTTCAAGAGGCCTGCATTGGAAGATGAAATGTTGTTCTTCGAGCTTGCGCTGAGGCTCATTAGAACACTGTAGCAGGCCTGGGACAGAAAGGTTGGCCAGGGAACATGGTGTTGTATTGAAGTGGCAGGCAACTGAAAGCTTGGGGTCATTTTTGTGGACAGAAGGTAGGTGTTCTGCAAAGCGGTTACTCAGTCTGCATTTCATCTCCCCACTGTAGAGGAGACCACATTGTGAACAAAGAACAATACAACACAGAAACAGGTCCTTTGGTCCTCCAAGCCTGCACCAACACATTTTGCCCTTCCATACTAAAACTGTCTTCACTTACAGGATCCATATCCCTCTATTCTCTTCTTATTCATGTATTCATCCAGGTGTTTCTTGAATGCTGCTATTGTGTCTGCTTTCACCGCCTCCTCTGGCAGCATGTTCCAGGCATGCACCGCCCTTTGTGTGAAAAATGTGCCTCGCACATCTCTTTTAAACTTCACCCCCCCACCCCTCGTACCTTGAACCTGTGTCCCCTAGTAATTGATACCTCCAGCCTGGGAAAAAGCCTTATTCTTTCCACTCTATCCATACTATTCACAACCTTATAAACTTCTATCAGGTCGCCCCTCAACCTCCTGCATGCCAGTGAAAACAAATCCAATTTCTGAAGAAGGGTCTAGTCCCGAAACGTCAGCCTTCCTGCTCCTCTGATGCTGCTTGGCCTGCTATGTTCATTCAGCTCTATACCTTGTTATCTCAGATTCTCCAGCATCTGCAGTTCCTACTATCTCCAGTCTAACCACCCTTTCTTCATAGCTAATATCCCCCAAACCAGGCAACATCCTGGTAAACCTTTCCTGTACCCTCTCCAAAGCATCCACTTTCTTCTGGTAGTGTGGTGACCAGGGCTGTACACAATATTCCAAGTGTGGCCTAAGTAAAGTTCTATAAAGCTGTAGCATAACTTGCATATCCTTATACTCAATGCCTCTTCCAATGAAGGCAAGCATGTCATAGGCCTTTTTTACTACCTAATCTACCTGTGCTGCCACTTGCAGTGATCTGTGGACCTGTACACCCAGATCCATCTGCATATCAATACTCCTAACGGTTTTGCCATTTACTGTATAATTTCCACTTGTACTTGACTTTCCAAAATGCATCACCTCACATTTGTCCGGATTAAACTCCATCTGCCATTTTTCTGCCCATGCTTCCAACTGATCTATATCCTGCTGTATCCTCTGATAATCTGTAACTCTACTAGTCTTTGTATCGTCTGCAAACTTACTAATTACGTCTTTCTCCAAATCATTCGTGTAGACCACAAACAGCGGAGGTCCCAGCACTGATCCTTGTGTAACACCACTAATCACAGCCCTCCATTCTGAAAAGCATCCTTCCACCACTACCCTCTGTCTCCTATGACTAAGCCAGTTCTGTGTTCATCTTGCCAGCTTAACCTTGATGCCATGTGATTTCACCTTTTGTACCAGTCTGCCATGAGGGACATTGTCAAAGGCTTTACTGAAGGCCAGGTTGACAACACCAACTACTTTTCCTTCATCGTTCATCCCCTTCACCTCCTCAAAAAACTCAATTAAGTTAGTAAGGCATGACCTCCCCTGCACAAAACCTTGCTGTCTATTGCTAATAAGTCCATTTGCTTCTAAATGCATATAGATCTTGTCCCTGAGAATCTTTTCCAATAATTTCCCTACCACCGATGTGAGACTCACAGGCCTGTAATTTCCTGGATTATCCCTACTACCCTTCTTAAACAATGGGACAACATTGGCTATTCTCCAAGCCTTTAGGACCTCACCTGTGGCCAAAGAGGATATAAAGGTGTCTGTCAATGCTCCAGCAATTTGTTCTCCTGCCTCCTTCAATATTCTGGGATAGATCCCACCAGGACCTGGGGATTTACCTACCTTAATACTGTTTAAGATGCATGACACCTCTTCTTTTTTAACAGCAACTTGGTTTAGAGACTTGACATTCCCTTCCCTGAGATCATCTACCATCAATTCCTTCTCTTTCTTGACACAAGGTAATCATTTAGGACACCACCTACCTCTTCTGGCTCCGCATATAGATTCTCTCCTTTGTCCTTGGGTGGGCCAACCCTTTCCTTTGGCTACATTCTTGTTTTTTATATATGTATAAAAAGCCTTGGGATTCTTCTGAGTGCTGTTTGCCAACAACTCTTCATGGCCCCTTTTTGCTTTTCTAATTCCTCGTTTAAGTTCTTGCCTACTTCCCTTATATACTTCAAGGGCTTCATCAGTTCCCATCCTCCTAGACCTTACGCATGCTTCCTTTTCGTTTGTGAACAGCGAATACAGTATGAATGAAGGTTGAATGAAGTACAGATAAATCAGTGCTTCACCTGGAAGATATGTCTGAGGTCTTGGATGGTGAGGAGAGAGGAGGTAAACAGGCAGGTATTACACCGATTGCATAGGATGGTGCCAGGGGGGTGAAGGGAGATGTTGGGAATGGAGGGGGAATGGACCAGAGTGTCCCAGAGAGAATAGCCCCTGCAGAATTCTGACAAAGGAGGGGAGAGGAATATGTGTCTGGTCATGGCATCCCATTGGAGGTGACAGAAATGGCAGCTTACAATCGTATGGATGCAGAGGCTGGAGGGATGGTAAGTGGAGGACCAGGGTACAATATCATTGCTGTGGGAGGGAAGAGAAGGGCTGGGGGCAGATGTCTGGGTGATGGTTAAGACAAACTAAGGGCCCTGTCAACCACGGCACCAGGGAATCCTCAGTTGAGGAAAAAGTTAGATAGTTCTGGGGTTCCTCTGTTGAGGGTGGCATTGCCAGTGCAGGGGCAGAGAAATCGAGAATGGAATGAACTCCTTACAGGAATCAAGGTGTGAAGGCTCCATGTCTCAATACGAGAAACATCTATAATAAGGTGGATGAGTTAACTGTGCAGACAGTTATTAATAGATATAATATAATTGTGTTCACAGAGACCTGACTCTAGGGTGACCATGGACGGCCACTCGACATCAAGGGTTATTCAATTTTCAGCAAAGATAGACAGAAAGGAAAGGGAGGTGGCGTAGCATTGCTGTTTAAGGAGGTGACTAACACAATAGTAAGGAAGGACATTAGCCTGGATGATGCAGAATCTGTATGGGTGGAGCTGTAGAACACCAAATGGAAAAAAAAATTAGTGGGAGTTAAGTACAGACCATCAAACAGAAGCTATGGGGTTGGGGATGGCATCAAACAGAAACTAGAGATGCATGCAGTAGGGGTACAGCAGTTATTATGGGTGATGTCAAACTGCATATTGATTAATCTAACCAAACTCATGGCAATGCGATGGAAGAGGATTTCCTGGAATGTATGAGGGGAGGTTTCCTCCACCAATATGTTGAGGAACCAACTAGAGGGCAGGCCATCCTAGATTGGGTGTTGTGTACTGAGACAGGATTAATTAGCAACCTTGTGGTGCAAGATCCTTTAGGGAAGAGTGACCACAATATAGTCAGTTCTGATACAATGTGATAGTTCCGTTGTTGTGCAACCTTGCATTATAAGAAAAATGCGCAAAAGCCGCGCCATTTAAACTAATGGGGCTGGAATCGCATTAAAGCCAATACAGGTAAGGAAAGTTTGTGTTCTACAAATAGCGATCTAAATTCTTCAATCATGTTAAAGCCTATTCGTGTTGAAGAAATACACGTTATAGCAGAACTGACTGTGTGGTCTAATTTTTTATGAAGATGGAGAGTGACACAATTAAATCTGAGGCTAGGGTCCTGAACTTAAAGAAAGCTAACTTTGATGGTATGAGGCGTACATTGGCTAGGATAAGCTGGCCAAGGATACTTAAGGGGTTGATGGTGGCAACGGCAGACATTTAAAGTACACTTGTATGAACTTCAACAATTATACATCCCTGTCTGGCATAAGAGTAAAACAGGGACGGTGCCTCCACCATGGCTAACAGGGGTAATCAGGCATGGTGTTAAAGCCAAAGTGGAGGCATATAAATTGGCCAGAGAAAGCAGCAAACCTGAGAACGGGGAGAAATTTAAAATTCAGCAGAGGAGGAAAAAGGGTTTATTTCAGAAGGGAAATATAAAATATGAGAATAAGCTCATTGAAAACATAAAAACTGATTGCAAAAGCTTCTATAGATATGCGAAGACAAAAAGACTGGTAAAGACAAATGTAGGTCTCTTACAATTAGAATTAGGTGAACTCATAATGGACAACAAATACATGGCAGACCAGTTGAACAAATACTTTGGATCTGTCTTCACTAAGGAGGACATAAATAACCTTCCGGAAATGCTAGGGACGGAAGGCCAAATATGAAAGCGGAACTGATGGAAATCCTTATTCTTCAGGAAATGGTATTGGTAAAATTGTTGTGATTAAAACATGTTAAGTTCCCAGGGGTTGATGCTCTGCATCCCAGAGTGCTTAAGGAAGTGGCCCTAGAAATAGTAGATGCATTGGTAATCATTTTCCAGCATTCTGTAGACTCTGGAAGAGTTCCAATGGACTGGAGGGTAGCTAATGTAACGCCACTCTTTAAAAAAGGAGGGAGAGAAAGTGGGGAATTATAGGCTGGTTAGCCTGACATTGGTGGTGGGGAAAATGCTGGAGTCAATTATTAAGGATGTAATAATTGATCATTTGGAAAGCAGTGACAGAATTGGTCCTAAAGGGAAATCATGCTTGACAAATCTTCTGGAATTTTTTGAGGATGTGATCGGTAGAATGGACAAGGATGAATCAGTAGTTGTTGTGTATCTGGACTTTCAAAAGGCTTTTGACAAGGTCTCACACAAGAAATTATTAAGAAAACTTAAATGGTATCAGAGGTAAAGCAGTGATGTGGATAGAGAACTGGCTGACAGACAGGAAGCAGAGAGTTGAAATAAACATGTCCTTTTCAGAGTGGCAGGTAGTGATGAGTTGGGTACTGCAGGGTTCAGTGCTGGAACTTCAGCTGTTTACAATGTACATTAATGATTTGGCTGAAGGAATCGAATGCAATATCTCCAAACTGGCAGATGACACTAAGCTGGGTAGCAGTATGTGCCATGAGGAGGATGCTAAGAGGCTGCAGGGTAACTTGGACAGACTGGCTGAGTGGGCATATACTTGGGCAATGTAATTTAATGTAGATAAATATGAAGTTAGCCATTTTAGAACATTGAACATAGAACATAGAACATTACAGCGCAGTACAGGCCCTTCGGCTTTTCTGGCAAATTTGTTTTTGTTCGTAAAATGTCACCTCTTCTTTACATTGATAAAACCTTTAGTTCTCTCAGGACTATGACTTGAAAGGAATTCAGGGATTTACATACACATATTAATCAATTAAAACCTTCTAACTGATTAAAAATTTAACAGCATCTTAGGTTTGTTTAGTACATCCTTATCATTGGTGTGAAACTTTGATCTTTTCCTTATAATTTCTGTATCTGATCCTACCTCTCTCACTAACACCTGAAGAAGGAGCGAGGCTCTGAAAGCTTGTGTTTTCAAATAAATCTGTTGGGGTCTATAACCTGGAGTCATGTGATTCCTGACTTCGTCCACCCCAGTCCAACTGGCACCTTCACATCCTGACCAATGAAATCAAGCATGCCAATGCCTTCTTCATCACCTTGCCAACCTGTGACATGACTTTCAAGGAGCTATGTACCTGAACCCTTAGGTCTCTCTGTTGAACAACACTGTCCAGGGCACTACCATTAATTGTCTAAGTCCTGCTCTGGTTTGTTTTACTAAAATGCAACATCTCACATTTGTCTAAATTAAACTCATTCTGATACTCCTTGGCCCATAGGCCCAGCTGATCAAGATCCCAGTGTACACTTCGATAACCTTCTTCACTCTCCACTATACCACCAATTTTGGTGTCATCTGCAAATTTACCAACCATGCCTCCTAAATTCTCATCCAAATCGTTTATGTAAATAACAAACAACAGTGGATCCAACACCAATTCCTGCAGTAATTGCTGGTCATAGACCTCTAGCCCAATAAACAACCCTTCACCACAACCCTCTGACTCCAGCAGTCAAGCCAATTTTATATCAATTGGTTAGGTCTCCCTGGATCTGATGTGATCTAATTTTATTAACCAGTCTACCATGCAGAACCTTGTCAAAGACCTTGCTAAAGTCTATGTAGACAATGTCTACCACTTTGCCCTCATCAATTTTCCTGGCCACATCCTCAAAAAACTCCATCAAACTTGTGAGACATGATTTCCCATGCACAAAGCTATGCTGACAATCCCTAATCAGTTCTTGCCTCTCTAAATGCATGTAAATCCTTTTTCTCAGAATCCCCTCCAACAACTTACCACTGATGTCAGACTCATCAGTCTATAATTCCCTGGCTTTTCTTTACAGCCTTTCTTAAGTAAGGACACAACATTAGCCACCTTCCAGTCTTCCAGCCTCTCACCTGTGGCTGTCAATGATACTGATATCTCTGCTCGGAGTCCCGCAGTTTCTTCCCTAGCTTCCCATAATGCCTTGGGTATTTATCTACCTTTACGTGTCAGTGCAGGCTTGGAGGGCTGAAGGGCCTGTTCCTGTGCTGTATTGTTCTTTGTTCTATACGTGTTTTAAGACTTCCAGCACCTCTTCTTCTGTAATGCAGACTGTTTTCAAGATATCACCATTTATTTCCCCAAGTTCCCATGTCTTTCTCCATAGTAAACACTGACACCCATTTCCTTCAGTTCCACACATAGATGTCCTCATTGATCTTTATTTTCTCCCAAGTTGCTCTTTTGCTCTTAATATTTTTGACGAATCTCTTTGGATTCTCCTTAACCTTATCTGCCAAAGCTATGTCATATCTCCCTTTCGTCCTCCTGATTTCCAGCTTAAGTATGTCCCTACTCCCATTATACTCCTCAAGGGATTCACTTGATCCCAGCTGTCTATACCTGACGTATACCTCTTTTTTTCTTGACAAGAGCCTCAATATCCCTAGTCATACAGTGTTCCCTACTCCCAACAGCCTTGCCCTTCACTCTAACAGGCACATAACTCTCGTTATCTCACTTTTGAAAGCCTCCCACTTGCCAACTGTCCCTTCACCTGCAAACAGTCAGTTTATCTTCTGTCCTGACCTGCCATCCATAATCTCCTTGTTTACTTACCCTTTTCATATCTCTCCCTCTCTCTCTGGGCTCCATCTCCACCTATTTGTTCACTCCCCTCCGACCTGAACTTTGTCCTCAGCATAAATACTACTTTTTCCTCGACGTTAACAGCTCTGAAGAGTCATTGAAATGTTAACTCTGCCTTCTTCCCACAGATGCTGTCAGACATGCATGGTTTTCCAAATAACATTTGATAAGCTATTGCACATTAGGCTATTTAATAAGATAACAGCCCATGATGTTGAGGTAGCATATTAGCATGGATCGAGGATTGGCTAACTAACAGAAGACAGGCTGGGGTAGTACGTGAATTTTCAGAATGACAGCCTACAACTAGTGGAGTTACAAAAGTGAATGTACTTTTGCCAAGTTGCAGATGACTCAAAAATAGAAGGCAAATGATGAGGATGACACAAAGAGTCCACAGAAGAATAGATATAGGTTAAACAAATGGGCACAAACGTAGCAGATGGAATAAAATGTGGGAAATGTGAGGTTATACATTTTGGCCAGAAGAACAGAAGACCTGAATATTATTGTAATGGGGAAGACTGCAGAAAGCTACAGAGCAGAGGGATTTGAGAATCTTCGCGTATGAATCACGAAAAGGCAGCATCCAAATTCAGGAGGTAATAGGGAAGGCAAATCTCATGTTGAATTTTTTATGTATTTGAAAGAAAGCAAAAGTATAAAAATGGGAAGGCTTGGCTTAAACTATCTAGTCAGACCATGTCTAGAATACTGTGAATGGTGTTGGTTCTCTTACCTAAGAAAAGATATGCTGGCATTGGAGGCAGTCCAGAGAAGGTTCACAGGTTCATCCCAGGTATGGAGTGATTTTCTTATAAGGAGAGGTTGAGAAATTCACTGAAGTTTAGAAAAATGTGAGGAGACCTTATTGAAATATATATGATTCTTAGGTGGCTTGACATGGTAGATTGAAGACGTTGTTTCCCTTTGATAGAATGTCTACAACCAGAGGTATAATCTCAGAATGAGGAGTTAAGACAGAGATGAGCAGGACATTTTTCTCTTAAAGGATAAGGAATCTGTAGAATTCTTTACTGCAGAGACCTGTTGAGGCTGGGTCAGTAAGTATATTCAAGACTGAGATAGACAGATTTTAAATCTGTAAGGGAATCAAGGGTTATGGGGATAAGGCAGGAAAGTGGATTTGAGGATTATCAGATCAACCACAAACTCAATGAATGGCACAGCAGACTCGATGGTCTGAATGATTTACTTTTGCTTCTACATGATATGGACTTACGTCCATATACGTATATGGATGCAGAGTAAAACTGAGAGATTAGCTCGTGAATCCATCTATTGGCCCAACATCGATAAAGATATCAATCAATAATCATGTGAAACATGTCAACTCCATCAAATTCAACAGTCAAGAGTGTTCCAGTTCAGATTTCTTCTGAGCCTTGATGCAAGATTGTGAGTGATACTTTCCATACCCAAGGATGACTACTGACAATTTTAGCAAGATCCCGTTGTGTGACTAATCTAAGAAACTGCTTATACAATGGTTGTGACACATTCAGTGCCATACTTAGCATATTTGGTGCTCCTCTACAAATCTGGTCCGAAAACAATCTGCAGTACACAAATGCACACTTCCAAGACGTGCAGGAAGTGTGGTATTCAACACATTAGCTCCTCTCCTCACTATTCTCAAATACTAAAGATACAGAGAGTTAGCATACACACAGCAAGAAAGGAATGTAACATAGCTAGCTCAGCCAGTCTAAACATATCCCCAGCATACTCGAAACAATGGAAGTCCGATCAGACATTCCATCAATTTGTGAAGTCAGGGTGATATTTTTATGCACCGCTCTTTTGTTAAGAAAAACAAGTCAGCAAATTAACTAAATAAACAACTAACAGTTAACGCACTGCCTACTAGGGCAGTCACAATAACAAAAAATGGTGGGGAAAACAAAGGAAGGAACTAAACCAAAATAATGATGGAGGGGGAGATAATGCACTCTAGCTTATGCAGCATTTAGAGTTGAGACATAAAGATATGTTAAACTATTCAGACCAGGGATTGCATTGTTCTGCCTTAGTCTATCAGCTCAATTGGCAGTTAAGTCAGGGAAACTCATATATGAAGTGGGGAGGAATGACATGTTTATATGAGAGTTCGATTGGTCAATTCCAGTTCGGTGAGAGCTGGAAGAACATGAAATGCCCGGCTTCTTGATCATCAAGAAAACAGAGACAGTGGCTTGTTATTAGTTGAGAAGATCTATTGATGATGACATTTAGGAAGGAAACCAATTAGACAGAATATTGATAGGAAATACTGAACAGAAAGGTTGATGCTGGCACCAGAGATGCCCTCTCAGATTCACCAGAGCAATCACAGGAAAAGTCAGAAACCCAGCAGCGCCACCACTAGAAGTGGCCAGTGTTGAAACGGCAGTGAGGGAAAGATGGAACCTCCGTGTTGAGTTACTCTTGAAGGCCAGTCACGTTTCTTCATTAGTTGGAGGCCCCAGCAATCAGACAGGTGAACTCTCCATTGAGGAGGTGCGAATGAATATTTTGCAATCATCAGAGAAAACCCCTTAAGGGGCACCTTATGAAAGAAGGGAAAGTCATTGATGAAGTAGCTGAAGATGGTTGGGCTTAGGACACTACCCTGAGGAACTCCAGCAGAGGTGTCCTGAAGCTGAGATTATTGATCTCTAACAACCACAACCATCTTCCATTATGTTGGACATGACTCTTGCCAAGACTGAGTTTCCTTCTAATTCCCATTGACACCAGTTTTGCTGGGAAACATTGATGCCACGCTCAGTCAGATGCTGCTCTGAAGTCAAGGGCAGTCACTCTCAACTCACTTTCTGAAGTTCAACCATTTTGATTTATTCATTCATGCGATGTGGGCTTCATTGGCATTTATTGCCTTTACGTAACAGTCCAGAGCATATTGTGTATCTGGAATTACAAGTCAGCAAGTGCTGGATAAGGATGATAGATTTCCTTTCCTAAAGAGCAAGAATCAAATTGCCTTTTAATACCAATTGCAAGTTGCAAGAGGGATATAATCAGTTTAGGGAGAGATAGTCATAGGTTAAGTGAGTGGCATGTTGGAAAATGTGAAATTGTTCATTTTTGAAGGGAGAACAAAAAGACAGGGTACAATTCAAAGGAGAAAATCCGCAGAAAGCTGCAACACAAAGGGACTTGGGGGAATATGTGCATGAAACACAAAAAAACTAGCACACAGATGCAGCAAGTAGTAAGGAAGGCTAATAGAATGTTGGCCCTTATTTTGAAGGGGTTAGAGTGGGAAAGTCTTACTGCAGTGTACAAGGTGCTGACGAGATCACATCTGCAGTACCGTGAGCAGTTTTGTCTCCTTATTTAAGGAAAGATGTCAATTCATTGGAGGCAGTTCTTTTTTCTTTTTTTTATAGAATTCCCTCCAGTGTGGAAACAGGACCTTTGGCCCAACAAGACCACACTGACCCTCAGACCATTCCACCCAGACCCAGCCCCCTATAACCCACCTAATCTACAAATCCCTGAACACTACAGGCAATTTAGCATGACCAATCCACCTAGCCTGCACATCTTTGAACTGTGGGAGGAAACCGGAACACCTAGAGGAAACCCATGCAGACATGGCGAGAAAGTGCAAACTCCACTTAGAAAGTCACCCAAGGGTGGAATCGAACCCGGGTCCCTGGCTCTGTGAGGAGCAGTGCTAATCACTGAGCCAGGGTGATCCCTGGTATGGAGGGATTGTCTTATGAGCAAAAGCTAAACAGGTTGGGACTCTACACATTAGAATTTGGAAGAATGATAGGTGATCTCATTGAAACATTTAGGGGCTTGACAGGGTAAATGGTACCCTCATGGGAGAATAAAAGATCAAAAGGCATCTCAGAATGAAAGGGGTGCCAATTTAACACTGAGATAAGGAGAAATTTCTCCTCCCAGAAGGTCGTGAGTCTTTGGAACTCCTTGCCACAGAAGGCTGTGGGGACAAAGTCCTTGTATATATTTAAGGCTAAGATAGATAGATTCTTGATCTGTAGGGGAATCAAGGGTTACATGAAAAACACAGGAGAGTGGATGTGAGGAATGTGGATTAGCCACGATCCTATTGAATAGCAGAGCATCAAGGGGCTGAATGGCCTACTCCTGTTCCGTATTGTCTTATAAGAACAACGATTACATTGTCCGGATTATTCTAGTTTTGTACTTAATCCAAATTTTAACTCTCTGCCATGATAGGATTTGAAATCATGTCCCCAGCTGGGGTTCGTGGTTACTAGTCCAGTGACAATACCACTACACTACCATCTCCATATGCCCATGATGGACACTGACACTAAACTTGGAAACCTTTCTTACCTGTAGCATTCAGAAGCACAGTGTTTATGCTTCAGGCCAAACTAGAAAAGACTCAGGAATTTAAAACACACGAACTCTTAATTACTGAACAATTCACAAATCTGAGGTTGTAGACTTGCTCGCCAAGACGGTGTGTTTGATTGCAAATGTTTTTTCACCCTGCTAGTGTGCCTCCAATGAAGCGTTGGTGTTCTGTCCCACTTGTATGCCTCGGTTTACTGGGGTGGTTGGCATTACTTCCGGTTCTATTTTCCGGTGGTTTGTATATTGGGTCCAGTTCAATGTGTTTGTTGATGGAGTTCCAGTTGGAATGCCAGGCCTCCAGGAATTCCCTGGCAAGTCTCTGTTTGGCTCGTGCTATTATGGATGTGCTGTCCCTGTCGAATTCGTGTCCTCCTTTGTCCATGTGTATTGAGACCAGTGAGAACTGGTCATGTCTCTTGGTGGTGAGTTGGTGTTCATGTATCCTCATTGTCAGTTTTCTTCCAGTTTGGCTGACACAATGTTTTTCACAGTCATTGCATGGTATTTTGTATGTTACGTTAGTTTTATTGGTTGTGGGTTGGGGATCCTTTATGTTCGTCAGTAGCTGTCGCAGGGTAGTTGTTGGTTTGTGGGATGCCCTGATACCAAGGGGTCTGAGTAGTCTTAGATATGTCTCTAATTTATGGTAGGGTGACTAGTGTGTCTGCCTGTGTTGTGGCTTCTTGTTGTGGTCTGCTGCGGACGAAACGGCGGATTGTGCTTGTTGGATTTTCATTCCTTTTAAAAACTCCGTATAAGTGTTCCTGTTTTGCTTTGCGCAATTCTGGGTTGCTGCAGTGTGTTATGGCTTGTTTGAATAATGTCCTGTTGCAGCTCCATTTATGCGCGTTGGGGTGGTTGCTGGTGGAATTAAGTATCTGGTCCATATGTGTGGTCTTTCTGTATACACTAGTCTGGAGTTTCCCGTTGTTCCTACGTTTTAGCATTATATCTAGGAAGGGTAGTCGGTCGTTGTTCTCTTTTTTTGTGAATGTTATTCCGGTGAGGTGGGTTTCTTCTAGTCTTGTATGTTTGACAATCACAAAGGTGTCATCTACATATCGGACACAGAGTTTGGGTTGTACATTGGGGAACACTGTCCGCTCTAACCTTTGCACTACTGCTTCTGCAATCAATCATAAATCTGCAGGGCAGGCAGAGCAGAGTATTTGACTTTGGTTACAACATTACACAACATTAGCCAATCTGTCTTTAACAGAAAACAAACATTAAAGAGGGTTACTTCAGCTGCATGAATGATAAAATCAACTACAAGGTCCAATTATTTCACTGACTGTCATTCGATGGCTCTGTGCTGATTTACCACTTCTTGTTATTGGGGTAGTGTGCCTGTTCTTTGTCTTGATATTGGGAGTCTTTTCTAACAGTTATCATGTTGACTCACTGCTCAGTTGATTACTGCTCACAGACACTCATTCCTTTAGTTACACCTAAGGTTTGTTTACTATAGACTAGCTGGTATGTTCTATCTGTGTAAACAGACCCTGTGGAACTTTGACAAATGATCATTCACTTTCCTCTGGTGCCTCCATTCCAGCTTGTGAAAAACGAATTGGATTATTTAACTAGAGTGGAAACCAAAACATTTGAAATTCTGTGCCCAATTAACCACCTAACATAATTTTAAAATTACCTATGATAGGGCTCACCTCTTCAAGGCTCAAATAGAGTCAGTACAGGGCTTGCAACTCTACCGCAAACACTTCCCCAAAGTCTTAGTGGCACCGTGTTCTTGGTGGCACTCCCATTTCCAATTGGCTAGTGTCTTGTCACATGTTCCCATGGGTATAATCACTCCAACTTTGGAAGCTGTGGGAATAGAGTGGCTGATGAGGCCTAGGGAGGATGGAGAATTGCAGACTGATGCTTCCACAGCCAAGTGGGGGCTTATGTAGAGCTATAGAGTCACTTGTAATGCTGAAGAAAAATATTAGACCTGTCAAGTCCATGCTGGTCCTCCAGGGATTGATCCTTCCTATTCCCCTATTCCATTCCCATGACCCTGAAAGTGTATTTCCTTCAAGTGTCCATTCATTTCCCTTTAAAAATCAATGATGTCATCACCCCACAGTTAGCAAATTCCTGGTCATTATCAATTACTGCACAATTCTTCACATCCTCCCTGCACATCTTTCATGAAACCTTAAATCTATGTCACCTAATCCTTCAGTGAATGGGGGAACAGTTTATCCCGGTCTATCACACCTGTCACAAAAGGGCATACAGAGTCAAGACAGGTGGAATCTGCCTCACGTTCAGCTCCTCATCCTTCCTGTAGCGAACATCTTGACTCTGACCCCTCGAGTGTCTGACCATGTCCGAGCCTCTGTACTAGTATTGGTGGCTGCTTTTGACTTACTGTGCCAGCAATCCCTGACCAAAGGCTATTACCCTCCACTTGACTAAGGCCCATTGACAACCATGACATACTTTCAAACTTTGTGTCTGCGAGGCAAGGTAAGGCAGCATAATATTAGCCTGGTATCTGGGGCTGGGGCAGGGTGGGGGGAGTGCAAAAAGCCAAGGCAAGGCAATGTAAGTAGGGATGCTCTGATGATCCAGGTAAGTGCAGAGTGAATGTACACTATGGCAGTGAGCAAAAAGCCTGGATTTGCAGCCTTGTCAGTCTATGAGCCAGTGTATGTTCTCGAATGCTTAGCATGCTTGCAATAGCATTACAATGAAAGTTGTCAGTGTGGTTCAAGGTGCAGCATTGAAGTACAGATGTGTCAGAGCCCAAGCCCAGTGTCCATGGCTGATGCCCACGGAGTGTAAACTGTGATGTCAGTGCCCAGTGGTCAACATGGAGGTCCTTTGGAGCAAGTGGCAAGCTGAATTCATCAGGTATCCACTCTGATTTTCATGTCGTGTTTTCTTGACATCTAGCTTGTTTTTGCGAGCTTGGTAAGATAGCTGAGTATTAATAAGGAGAGTTGAGCCATCAACAAGGGTTTAACAAACAATTATCTTGCTGAGTTGGCAACTTACTGCTGACTAACAAGAAACATCCAGACTTAAAAACATTAAAGACTATTTGCGCAGATTAGTCTTGCGCTTAGAATGTTAAAGAGTGAAGCTGTTTAACACTATTAAAGGATTTGATATGCTGAATAGGATCTAGTGGTTCTGATAAGAATAGAACAAGAAATGTAACCTTAAAATGAGAGGATAGCCATTTGATGGTGATGCAGAGAAGCATACCTTCACAAAAAGACTTGGGAATCTGGAACCCTTACAACAAACAAGTTGCTGAGACTGAGGATGAACTGAAAATTTCAATACAGAAAGGCTTTTAAGTGTATTAAGAAACATGAAATCAAGATGGGTAAATAGCATTAATATATATATCAGGCATGATCTAAACTAACAGTGTAATAGATTTGACTGACTGAATACTTCCTTCTGTTTCAATTTTTTTTAAGAATCCACGACACTGCTTGAAGAAAAGCTGGACATTCTCCAAGTATTCTGGCCACTACTCCCTCAATTAACCAAACACAAAAGGACCTGATCTACAGCTGACAACCATCTGCTTCTCCAGCAGAAACTCAGCTTCTTTACTCCCGTCCTTGAAGTTCCCAATTTTCCTCAGTCATTCTCAGGAATTAAAGATCAATCTCCAAGGCACTGAGATGAGCAACACCCAGGAAAAAAAAAAGTACGAGCATTGAAAAAAAATTGCTTTAATCAATTTCTTTGTACAGTTTGTATTCGCAGTAAAAAAAACAACGGGGATGGGGAAAAGGCCATTGTACTGGGTGAACTTGTGATAAAACTTCCAACAGTACATTTGACCTGAGTTGGTGACTCTCTCTTCCTCCCAAGCTTATAACCATTTCTTAGCTCCTGTAACTGTTGTGGATGCATGCACTTCTGATACTGCAGATTCTTAAGTAAAAACTGTTAAAAGAACATTTCTCCCTTATAACAAAAACAAAAATTGCTGGAATAGCTCAGCAGGTCTGGCACCATATGTGGAGAGAAATCAGAGTTAACGTTTTGGTCCTAATGGCCAAACTGTTCCAAGTCACAAAATTCTGCCCAATATAACTTGACTCCAATATGATAGTTGCTTTTCTCACAAAAATCTCAAATCTCTCCTCAATACCTATCCATTTACCGTTCCTGTATTGTACAATCCAATATCCTCTACCTGTTGTACTTATACCTTCATCCATTTCCTCTTCCTTGTTTCTTGTCAACATCACTTTGGGTCCTTTGGTCTTTTGGGTCCCAGACCTCAGTAGGTTAGTGGGAATACAGTCAGTTGCAGCCAAAATCATGTTCTTATTTTTGAAGGTATCATTCTCTAGAACATTTTGGCTGCATGAGCTACATTTGCTTTCAAAATGGTTCATGATTGCCTACCAAATTGATTTGTGTTCTTAAAGCTGTGCTCAAAACTCTTCAAACCAAGATCGCAGCATGGCTTATCAGGATTTTTAGCAATGATCATGAGGCACAAGCCTCAAATGCATTATAGGTGGAGCCGATTTCACATGATTATGGTTGTGATATGGGAGAAACTACCTTCAGTAAAGATGCAGGAGTTTGTTCAGTTGGAAGGCTGTGCTGGCACAGTCAATACTTTGTTGGATCTCTCTCCTCTCTGATGATGAGTTTTAAAGAAAAGTAGCTTCTGGGGCTTGGAATGTGTTCAATGACACTTGAAGTCTCCTTTTAAATAACAATTAGTGGGGGCAAGGTGTTTAAAAAAAGACGTACAAGGCATGTTTTCACACAAAGGGTGGTGAGTGCCTGGACCTTATTGCCAGAGGAGGTGGTGGAAGCAGACACAATAGCAGCATTCAAGAAGCACCTGGGCAAATACATGAATTGGAAGGGAATAGAGGGATATAGATCCTGTAAGTGAAGACAGCTTTAGTATGGAAGGGCAAGATGTGTCAGCATAGGCTTGGAGGGCCAAATGGCCTGTTCCTGTGTTGTATTGATCTTTGTTCTAACAACAGCTGGTGATCATGGAATCAGACAGTATAGAAGAGGCCCTTCAGCCCATCAAATCAGTACTGTTGAAAATACACGACTACCTATATTAGTCCCACTTTCCCACAATAGGACCATAGCCTTGAATGTTATGACTCTTGAAGTTCCCTGGCAAGAAATTTTTAAAGATTGTTAGGTTAACAGCCTCAACTACCTTCCCAGGTAGTGCATTCGAGACCCCTATGACCTTCTGGGTTTTTCTTTTGAGAATATTTTTCCTCAAATCCCCTCTATACCTTCTGCCTTACACTTTTAAAATGTCCTCCTTTGTAACTGATCCTTCAACTAAGGGAAACTGCTGTTTTCTATTCACTTTGCCCATGCCTCTCATAATCTGATATACCTCAATCTTCCCTATTCTAAAGAAAACAATCCAACAATTCCAGGTGACATTCTGGTGAATCTCCTCTGTACCCATCCCAGTGCAATCACATCCTTCCAATAGTACAGGGACCAGAACTGCACACAGTATTCCAGCTGGGGCCTAACCAAAATTCTGTACAGCTTCAACATTAACTCCCTGCTCTTCTAATCTATGTGTCTACTGACAAAGGCTATTGTTTCACCTGCCTTATTATCTACCCTAGTAACCTGTCCAGCCATGTTCAGGGATCTGTGGACAAACAAATACTTCAAGAACCATCTTCTTCTCCTAGCTTCCTAGTATCCTGCCATTCATTGTCTTGTTCCATCTTCCAAAGTGCATTAGCTCACATTTGTCAGGGTTAAATTCCATCTGCCACTGATCTGCCCATCTGACTAATCTGCTATATCCTCCCGTAACCTAACAGCTTCCTCTTCACTGTCTCAAGCAATCCTCATATCACCTGCAAACTTACTTACTATCGATCTGTCACCCCTGACACATTCTTGTCTTATCATTAATGAATATCTCAAACAATAATGGGGCCAGCACTGCAAAATGCCACTGGATACCAGGATCCAGTCACACAAACAGCCTTCTACCACCACCCTATGTCTCCTGTCTCTAAACCAATTATGATGTAGGTACTTGTTTTATTCATAGTTAATATTAGCATTTGTTCGCATTGTAGTTAGCACCGGTAGAAATCTATGTTTAAACTTTAAAGTTCCCAATCTTAAACATGACAATATGGCCACTGAGGGAGCAATTAGGCTTAATTAATTAAAGAAGCAACTAAAACCAGTTCTCTGCAACTGGGTTAGATAAGCCTTTTGTATTCGGAGCACATAAAACTAGCCAGCTTTGTGTGACTAATAATAGTGCTGGGAGTTGGGTGATTAAGGAGTTAGAGAAGGAAGGGAAAGAGGTGCTCCTTTGCTTTTCCTTTTTCTAAATTTTTCAGCCTCCAGGAATTGGTTCTTACTCTGCTACAGGAGAAGCAGGTAGTTATTTGATCTGTATCTGCTAAGTTACTGTGGTTTATTCTATTTCCAAGGTTTGAAATAGTATAGCAGCTGGTGCTAAAATAACAAACCACATAAAAACAAAAGTAAGTATATAGTTGAATAAAATAATAGGTAGCTAAATTGAAACACATTAAGGGTAGGTTGAGAGCTTCTAGATGCTAGTTTCACCTGGAACAAATATGTCTGCAATTAGTGTCTGAAGTTTGAATAGCTTTGGTTCAGAATTCATGAGCTGGAGGCTAACCTACAGACACCACAGTGCATCAGGGAAGGGGGAATGTTATCTAGATTCTTTCTACCAGGAAGCCATCACATTAGTTGGGATTGGATCTTCTGATTTGAACAATTTTCAGGGACAGAAATTGTGGCTGCAAGTGAGGCAGTTAATGGGACCCAGAGGGCAGGAATGCAGGACCCTCAACCTTTGCAATTTTCCAAAAGGTCTGAGGGTCTTTCAGCTCGTGAGAGTGAGGACTGCAGGGGAATTAAGCCGATAACAGCACGTGGTGCTGGAAGCCATTCAAACAGAGAAGCAAAAAGGAATGCACTTGCAGTAAGGGACAGTATCATCAAGGGATAGACATTGTTTTCTGCAGCAAATAATGTGAGTCCAGATATGTGTGTAACCTGCCTGGTGCCAGGGTTTGGAACATCTGCTCAGGGCTTGAGAGGAACTCACAGTGACAATGGGAGGATCCATAGTTATCATGGTCCATGTAGGTACCAATTGTATAGACAGGACAAAGGAGGTTCTGTCAAGTCAGCATGAGGCGCTAGGCACCAAATTAGGAAGCAGAATGTCAAACGTCATAATCTCTGGGTATTATGCAAATGCTTTCCAAATTGACATAAGGCAAATCAGATTAGAGAGGTGAATAGAGACATGGCAAAAGAGACAGAAAATGTTAAACAACTGGGACAGGATGGGATATAGAGTACAAATCTAAGAGTAAATCAGCAGATAAGGCTAGAGATTGCAAAAAAACTAGAAGGATAAAACTAAAGACTCCTGTTTTGAATGTCATTTGCATTCAGACACATAAAGGTGAATTAACAGCACAATTATAAACAAATAAGTACGATCTGGTAGCCATTAAAGAGACATGACTACAGGATGATAGGGATTGGTACTTGAATATTGAAGGGTACAAGTCAATTAAGAATGACAGGACGCTAGGAAAAGGTGAAGCAATGGCTCTGTAAGTTAATGATGTTTGCACAATACAGACGGATAATAAGTTCGAAAAATCAAGATGTGGAAACTGCTGGGTTAGAGCTGAGAAATTATAAAAGCAAGAAGGGGAATCATGTACAGGGACTCTTACAGTAAATATACAGTAGGGTGGGACATAAAAGAAGAAATGGCACAGTGACTCAGCGGTATACACTGCTGTCTCACAGCGCCAGGAACCCGGGTTTGATTCCACACGTGGATGACTGTCTGTGTGGATTTTGCACTTCTCCCGTGTCTGCGTGGGTTTCCTCCAGGTGCTTCAGTTTTGTCCCACGGTCCAAAAATGTGCAGGTTAGGTGGATTGCCCATAGTGTCCAGGGATGTGCAGGCGAGGTGCATCAGCCTTGGAAAATGCAGGGTTACAGGGATAGGGAGGTGGATCTAGGTGGGATGCTGTTTGGAGGGTCACTGTGGACTCGATGGGCCAAATGACTTTCTTCAACACTGTAGGGATTCTCACCAATGTGAGCCTGTTAGCAGGGTGATAATTCTGGGAGATTTTCAAACTACATATTGACTGGAAAAGTCAGATAGGCAGAAATATCCTGGATGAGGAGTTCACAGAATTATTTGGGATAACTTCTTTGAACAGCACACTCTGGAGCTAACTGGAAGGCAAGCTACAATAAACTGGTATCATGCTGTAAGATAGGGTAAATTAATTATCACAGAATCCCTACAGTGTGGAAACAGGCCATTCAGCCCAACAAGTCCACACCAACCCACAGAGCATCGAAACCAGACCCATCCCCCTATAACCCACATAATCTACACATCCCTGAACAGTACAGGCAATTTAGACTGGCCAATCCACCTAACCTGCACATCTTTGGACAGTGGGAGGAAACCGGAGCACCTGGAGTAAACCCACGCAGACACGGGGAGAATGTGCAAACTCCACACAGACAGTTGCCTGAGGGTGGAAGAATCAAACCCGGGTCGCTGGCGCTGTGCGGCAGCAGTGCTAACCACTGACCCACCGTGCTGCCCTAGTATCAAGTACTGAAAGTGCCCCTAGCTAGCAGCAACCATAGAATAATTGAATTCTATATTCAATTTGAGAGAGAGAGAGAGACAGGAAAGGGACAACACTATTTTTGCACCTTAAATAAGGGCAATTATGAGGGTGTGAAAGCAGAGCTGGTTAACTGAAATTGGAAAATTAGGTTAAAGTTTAGGTCAATCATGTGCAGTCTCAGAATACACAAGAACAGATGTATTCTAACGAGAAAGAAAGATTCCAAGGGACAGACCCACCGTCTGTGGCAATATAGAAAGGTTAAGGAGAACATAATTTTTAAAGAAAATTGTTCAAAGACAGGTAGGTGAGACAAATGGATGAAACATACAAATAAGCAAAAGATGACCAAAAATTAACAAGGTACAGTTAGAGTTCAAGTGAAAAGTAGCCAGAAATCAGACAGCAATAGTTTCTATGAACAGTTTAAAAAGAAAAGAGTTAGCAGTGTTCCTGTATGGAGTGAGTCTGGAATTATTAATTTAGGGGAATTTATTAAGTGGGATAATTAGCTCAAATGGTAGAGTGCTGACTTAGTATATGAGAGGTAGTTAGATTGATGCACATTCTCTACTTTGGTTTTCATTGGGAACAAAATTCAGACACAGTAGGTGTGTCCTCGAGGGAGCAGTCTACATGTCTCCAAAGTCTTTGCTGGCAAGCTGCTGCACAGACAGATCAATGGTAGGCATCTACCCCTTGCAGAAAAATGCATTAAAATGGCACAGCGTTTAGCACTGCTGTCTTACAGCACCAGGGACCCGGGTTCGATTGTAACCTTGGACGGCTGTCTGTGTACAGTTTGCACATTCTCCCCGTGTCTGCATGGTTTTCCATCAGCAACTGGGGGGGGGGTGCGGGTGCTTCGGTTTTCTCCTGCAGTCCAAAGATGTACAGGTTAGGTGGAATGGTCAGCTAAACTGCCCCATATTGTCCAAGGATATGCAGGCTAGGTGAATTAGCTATGGTAAATGTGGGGTTACGGGGATAGGGTGGGAAGCTCTTTGGAGGGTCGATGCAGACTCAGTGGGCTGAATGACCTTTTTCTGCACTGTACAGACTCTAGGATTCTATTCTATTCCATGAAAATAATTAGACGATAGATGAATTGAACACATATTTTCATCAGTCTTCGTAGCAGTGAACGTAAGTTACAACCCAGAGCTTTAATCAATCAGGAAATGAAAGGGAGGGAAGAACTCAAAAAAATTATAACCACCATAGAAATGGTACAGTGTAAATTGTTGGAGCTGTTGGCTGATGAGTGTCTGTGTCTGATGGATTTAATCCTAAGGCCTTAAAAGAAATGGATAGTGAGATAGGGGAGGTGATGGCCTAGTGGTATCATTGCTTGACTATTAATCCAGAAACTCAGCTAGTGTTTTTTAATGATTCAAATCCTGCCATCACAGATGGTGGAATGTGAATTCAATAAAATATACCTGGCATTCAGAATCTAGTGATGACCGTGAAACCATTGTCAATTGTCGCAAGGAAAATCTGGTTCACTGATGGGGAGGCGGATAGAAGATGAATAGACGAGAAGATAGGTGGAGAGGAGACAGACCGGTCAAAGAGGCGGGGATGGAGCCAGTCAAGGTGAGTGTAGGTGGGGAGGTAGGGAGGGGATAGATCGGTCCAGGGAGGACGGACAGGTCAAGGGGGCGTGATGAGGTTAGTAGGTAGGAGATGGGGGTGGACCTTGACGTGGGAGGAAGGGATAGGTGGGAGGAAGGACAGGTTAGGGAGGCGGGGACGAGCTGGGCTGGTTTTGGGATGCAGTTGGGGGAGGGGAGATTTTGAAGCTTGTGAAGTCCACATTGATACCATTGGGCTGCAGGGTTCCCAAGCGGAATGTGAGTTGCTGTTCCTGCAACTTTCGGGTAGCATCGTTGTGGCACTGCAGGCTTCAAAATCTCCCCTCCCCCTACCGCATCCCAAAACTAGCCCAGCTCATCCCCGCCTCCCTAACCTGTCCTTCCTCCCACCTATCCCTTCCTCCCACCTCAAGCCCCACCCCCATCTCCTACCTACGAACCTCATCCCGCCCCCTTGACCTATCCGTCCTCCCTGGACTGACCTATCCCCTCCCTACCTCCCCACCTACACTCACCTTTACTGGCTCCATCCCCGCCTCTTTGACCTGTCTGTCTCCTCTCCATCTATCTTCTCCTCTATCCATCTTCTATCCGCCTCCCCCTCTCTCCCTATTTAGTTCAGAACGCCCGTCCCTTCCCCCATTTCTGAAGAAGGGTCTAGGCCCGAAACGTCAGTCTTCCTGCTCGGCCTGCTGTGTTCATCCAGCTCTACACCTTGTTATCTCAGATTCTCCAGCATCTGCAGCTCCTACTATTTCTGGTTCACTGATGTTCCTCACTAAATCGAGGGGCTAGTGCCAAAATTGGGAGAGCTGTCTCACACACAAGTCAAGCAACAGACTGACATAGTCATACTCACGGAACCATACCTTACAGACAATGCCCCAAACACCACCATTGTCATCCCTGGATACATACTTCCCCACCAGAAGCACAGACCCAGCAGAGATGGCAGCACAGTGGTATACAGTCAGAAGGGAGCTGTCCTGGGAGTCTTCAACATTGACTCCAGACCCCATGAAGTCCATTGGCTTCAGGTTAAACATGGGTGAGGAAACCTCCTACTGGTTTTGTACCTCTGTACGATGAATTAGTATGCCTCCATGTTAAACAACATTTGGAGGAAGCACTGAGGTTTGCAAGAGCACAAATTGGGCTGGGAATTTCAAGGTGTGGCTCGGCAGCAGTATTATTGATTGAGCTGTTTGGTTCCTAAAGGGACATACCTGCTAGATTGGGTCTGCGGCATGTCACCAGGCAACAGCTAGAGGGAAAACATGCTTGACCTCACCTTTACCAAACTACTGGCTGCAGATGCATCTGTCCACTACTGCACAGTCCTTGTGGAAACAAAGTCCCACCCTCACTTTGACAACACCCTCCATCATGTTGTGTGGAACTATCATCATGCTAAAAGGGTCAGAATTCAAATAAACCTAGCAATTCAAGACTGGGCATCCATGAGGTGCTGTGGGCCACCAACAGCAACAGAATCATACTCCAGCATAATTTGCAACATCATAGCCCGGCACTCTATCACTATAATTAAGCCGGGGATCAAACCTGTTTCAATGGAGACTGCAGGAGGGCATGCCAGGAATGGCATCTAAAATGAGGTGTCAACTTGGGGAAGTGATCAAACAGGACTAGTTGCACGTCAAACAGCATAAGCAGCAAATAAGAGATAGATAAGCGAGCTCACAACCAACGGATCAGATCTAAGATCAGCAGTCCAGCCGCATCCAGTCATAAATCATGATGGACAATTAAACAACTCACTGGAGGAGGAGACTCCACTAATATCTCAATCCCCAAGATGGAAGAGTCCAGCACATCAGTGCAAAAGATAAGACTGAAGCCTCTGCAGCAATCTTCAGCCAGAAGCGCCGAGTGAATGATCCATCTCAGCCTCTTCCAGTGGTCCCCAGCATCACAGATACCAGTCTTCAGTCAATTTAATTCACTCGACGTGATATCAAGTAAAGGTTGGAGGCAGAGGATACTGCAAATGCTATGTGCCCTGACAATATTCCAGCAATAGTACCGAGGACTTGTGCTCCAGAACTTGCCACGCACCTAGCCAAACTCTTCCAATCCACTTAAAATATTGGCATCTACCTGACAATGTGGAAAATTGCCTGGCTATATCCTGTACATGAAAAGTAGGACAAATCCAACACAGCCAATTATTGCCCCATCAGTCTTGATCATCAGTAAAGTGATGGAAGGTGTCATCAACAGTGCTAGCAAGCAGCACCTACTCAGCAATAACCTGCTCAGAGATGCCCAGTTTGGGTTCTGCCAGGGTCACTCAGTTCCTGACCTCATTACAGCCTTGATTCATCCAATGATATTGAATTTTCTGGATATGTTCCCACTCACAACTAACAATATCACAGAACACAGAAAAAGCCAGTCCCCTCCAAACTGAAACAACTGGGATATTAATAGGGGAAAACAAAGGGCCATCAGAGCTAGAATTGAAACTTTTTCAGGCCCAGGGAGACCAGCTCACGGTAAAGGATGGCATATTGTTATGGAGAGCGAGAGTGATTGTCCTGAGCAAAGGTCATTGTCAAATACTGGCCGAATTCCATCAAAGGGTCTCCAAAATACAGATGTTGGTGAGGAGTTATGTCTGGTAGCCAGGTTTGGACACAGACATAGCTGCATTGGTGGGACTATGCCCAGAGTGTCAACAAGGACAAAAATTACTGCCAGCAGCTTCCGTGGGAATGACCGGGTAAACCTTGGACTCAGTCACATGTCAACTACGCAAGTCCTTTCATGGGTTCAATGTTTTTAATCATTTTAGACACCCACACAAATTACTTAGATGTACACAGAATCCATTCGTCAAACACGGGAGTGATAATTGGAAAATTGCACCATCTCTTGCAATCCATAAAGCCCCAGCCCCGCTATTAACATCTTTGGGGTTACCATTGAGAAGAAACTCAACTGGACTTGCCACATAAATAACATAAATACAGTGACTGCCAGAGCTGATCAGAGGCTAGAAATACTGCGCCGAGTAATGCACCTCCTGACTCCACAAAACCTTCCATCATCTATAAGGCACAAGTCAAAATGGGATACTCTCCAAGTTCGGGATCATTGGAGTATCACTGGATCCAAAACATTAATTCTGATTTCTCTCCACAGATGCTGCCAGACCTGATGAGTTTTTTTCCAGCAATTCCTGTTTTTGTTTCTGATTTCCAGCATCCACAGTTCTTTCAGTTTTTAATCTGGAAAACTTCCCATTTCAATGCAGCTCCAACAACATTCAAAAAGCTTGACACCATCAAGGACAAAGCAGCTCACTTGAATGGTACCAGATCCACAAACATCCACATATTGTGAGGAGGCTTCAAAGTGATTTAGAAAAGTTGAGTGAGTGAGAAAACACATGGCAGTTACAATACAATGTGGCTAAATGTGACCTAATACACTGAGGTGTGAAAAACAGAAAGGAAGAGTATTATTTAAATGGTGATATATTAGGAAGTGTGGATGTACAAAGGGATCTGAGTGTCCTTGTACATCAGTCAATGAGAGTAGACAGGCAGGTGCAGCAAGCAATTAGGAAGATAAATGGTACTTATTGCAAGATGATTTGAGTTCAGAAGTAGGGGTGTCTAGGACCTTGGTGAGACCACACCTGGTGTATTACATGCAATTTTGTTCTCCTAACAGAGAATATATTTGTCAGAGACGGAGTGAAGGTTCACCAGGCTGATGGCAGGACTGTCCTATGATATTAGTTCAATTGGACCTTTATTCACTAGAGTTTAGAAGAATGAGGGGGAATCTGACTGTAACTTATAAAATTCTAACAGGCCTGGATAGACTAGATGTAGGGAAGATGTTTTCCCTGACTGGGGAGTCTAGAAACAGGTGACACAATCTCAGTTTATGGATAATATAGGGCTGAGATGAGGAAAACTGTCTTCACTCGAAGGATACTGAACCTATGGATTTCTCTGTGACAGAAGTCTGTGGAAGCCAAATCACTGAATAAATTCAAGAAAGATAGATAAATGATAGATAAAAGATAAATCTTTAGATTTTAAAGGCATCATGGGATATGGAAGAAAGTGGGAATATGACATTGAGACAGAGGATCAGCCATGATCACACTGAATGGTGGAACAGATCTGAAGGGCCAAGCGGTGTACTCCTGCTTCTAGTTTCTACGGTTCAATCTTTCAGAGCTGGAGCCACTTTGGTGTATCCACAAGACATAAAAATACCTGGATAGCACAATCAGAGAGGTGATCACACCACGGTGTACAAGATTGGGAACGTGAGACCACCAGGTTATCAAAGAGTGTTAGGCAAGGAGCTTAGGAGCCCCCTGAAGTCCAACTCACTAACTTGTCTTCTGTTCTGCATTCTAATGACATTGATGGTTCCTTGCAATAGTGCTGCAAGAGCCAAACAAGTTGCATCACGGTGGCTCAGCTGCGAAGGAAAATGAGACAGAGAGAAGTCACGATGAGGGATTCATTAGTTAAGGGAACAAACAGGTTTTTCTGCAGCCATAAACATGGCTACGGGATGGTATCTTGTGTCACAGAGCACCTTCAGGACATTCTTCAGGGGAGGCTGAAGAACCAGAGGTTGTGATCCACACTGATACCTACAATATAGGTAGGAAGGAGGATGAGGTCCTACAGTCAGAATTCACGGAGCCTGATAAAAAACTAACAAGGAGGACCTCTAAAGCAGCAATCTCTGGATTACTCCACATGCCAGGTGCAAGTGAAATAGGAAGCTAAGACAGATGAATATGTGGCTGGAAGATTGGTACAGAAGGGAGAACCATTCGGCCATAAGACCTAGGAGCAGAACTAGGCCATTGAGGCCATCGAGTCTCCCTGCCATCCAATGAGATCATTGCTGATCTGATAATCATCTGTTCCACTTTCCTGCTTTTCCCCAAAACCAATGATTCCCTTACCGATCAAATATCTGTCTATCTCAGCCTTGAATATTGTTGATGATGCAGCTTTTATAGCCTCTGTATTAAATTCCACAGATTCACTACACTCTGAGAGAAGAGATTCCTTCACATCCCTGTCCTAACTGGGTGATTCCTTACCCTGAAATTATACTGTCCGGTCCTAGACTCTCACACAAGGGGAAACAACCTTTCCGTATGTACCTATAATGTCCCTTAAGAATGTTGAATGTTTCAATAAATGTCACTTTGAAAATGCAATGAGCACATTCCCAACCTCTCTGCATAAGAAAACCTCTTCATACCTAGGATCAATTTAGTGAACCTTCTCTGTACTGCCTCCACTGCAGTGCATGCTTCCTTCTTTAAGGGGCTCAAAACTGTTCATAGGTACTGAACTTCAACAGTAACCATCCCAAGACACACAAATGAAGCTGCGTGCGAACACTATTTAAACGGGCAACAACACACTGCAGCAACACAGAACTACACCAAGAGGGTGGCATGGTGGCTCAGTGGTCAGCACTGCTGCCTCACAGCACCAGAGACCCAGGTTCAATTCCAACCTCGGGCGACTGTGTGGAGTTTGCACATTCTCCTCGTGTCTGCATGGGTTTCCTCTGGGTGCTCTGGTTTTCTCCCACAGTCCAAAGATGTGCAGGATAGGTGGATTGGCCATGCTAAATTGCCTGTAATGTTCAGTGATGCATAGCTTAGGTGGGTTATAACGGGATGGATCTGGGTGGGATGCTCCAAAGATCGGTGTGGACTT
The DNA here is from genome assembly GCF_021869965.1 of Rhincodon typus. Taxonomy (NCBI): domain Eukaryota; kingdom Metazoa; phylum Chordata; class Chondrichthyes; order Orectolobiformes; family Rhincodontidae; genus Rhincodon; species Rhincodon typus. Next base: position 46,262,120 of record NC_063354.1, on the reverse strand, counting down.
GTTGGGCCGAAGGGCCTGTTCCTGCACTGTAGGGATTCTATGATTCTATGAAGAATACCTCTTCCAGGTTTTCAAGGATAATGGATATCCAAAAAACTGGGTCAGAAGATGCCTACACGAACAACATCAGGAAGGTACTACACGCCCCGACACACTCATCACACTACCCTACATCAGGAACACATCGGAACTAACCACAAGACCCCTACGACCACTGGGCATCAGAGTGGCACACAAGCCCACATCAACCATACGACAACTGCTTACCCGAACTAAAGTCCCGCTCCCTGCCATGGACAGGACTAATGTCATCTATAAGATCCCCTGCAGAGACTGTGAGGAACACTACATCAGACAAACAGGAAGGAAACTAACAACAAGGGTACACGAGCACCAACTGGCTACAAAAAGACACGACCAATACTCACTCATCTCAATCCACATGGATAAGGAGAACCACCAATTCGACTGGGACAACACCAAGATCCTGGGACAAGCAAAGCAGACAGGCACAGGGATTCCTAGAAGCCTGGCACTCCACGAAGAAAGCCATTAATAAACACATAGAACTCGACCCCATATACACTCCACTATGAAGGAAAACTGGACGTGAGGCAATCCAGCTCAACGGACTCCAGAGTTTAAAAACCAGGCGGAAAAACACACCGACGCTTCATCGGAGGCTGCATTGATGATGTTATCTAGCATGGTAATGAAATGTCTGTGGAACAACAAACCAGCTCGGTGAGCCAACCAACCTCAACTGCTCACAGTATTCAGCTATGGTCTAAATAATGCCCTATATAGTTTTAATAAGACTTCCCTAGTTTATACTCCAATCCCTTTGAAATAAAGGCCAACATTCCATTTGTCTTCTCTATTATCTGCTGAATTTCAGTGCTGTCTTAGATGCCAAGTCCCTCCATTCTGCAGCCTTACCCCATTTAAATAATATTTAGCTCCTCTATTCTTCCCTTCAAACTGCGTAAACTCACATTTTCTCAGATTGTATTCCATCTGTCAAGTTTTTGCCCGCTCTCTTCACCTGTCTATAACACTCTAAAGCCTGTTTGTGTTATCATTCATTCTTGCTTTCCCACCTATTTTTATGACATCTGCAAACATGACTACAGTGCATTCATTTTCCTCATCCAAGTCATTAATATATATTGCAAACGATTAAATGATTGTGACACCAGCAGTGACACCTGGGGCATTCCACTAGTTATAGGTGACCATCCTGAAAATGGTCCTGAGACAACTCTCTTCTATGAATTAGCAAACCCTTTATCCATGCTAATATACTACTTACAACACCATGGGGTCTTATCTTATTACATAGCCAAACATCTGGCACCTAATCACATACCTTCTGGAAACCAAATATATTGCAATCACTGCTTCTTCTTTATCTATCATACTGCTTCTATTAAAATATTCCTCTATTACATTGGTAATTGGCTCAATTGAACGTGCCACACTTCTAGGCAGTATGTTCCAGATCCTAACTACTGACTGTGAGAAAATGTTTTTTTTGTATCAGATTTGCTTGTTCACAGCCTTTGGGGTTCAAAGGCTTCCCTTTGAGTTAAAACCCAATCATGGGTTCTCGTTTGTCATTACTGAATTCTCCACTAGTAACAGAATGAGAGTTGGGGGTGTGGGACATTGGAGTTGGAATGCCAGTAAGGATTCAACACTGTAGTTATTGAATCTATACTCAGATTTAGTATAACACAGGTTGCCACCTCTCCTGGAGTTTATTTCAGCACCCATTCTACTGCTGCAGATCAGTTCCTATCCCTGTTCTTTTGACTACAGCAGATGAATTTTATTTTCTTGGTCGATGTCACATATTTCTTCTGACAGAAAACAACATATTGCAAGTGCTTTGAAGCTGAAAAAAGTTGTATGTGAATAAACAATGCTATGAACTCTGAGGAGGAATCATAAACACAAGTAATCAGATTTACTAAATGTGCTCGAAACGTAGAAATTACAAAAAACTTTCCACTTTCTTTAGCTTTTACTTTAATATGAATCTGAACCAATGCAAATTAGACATGAAATAACAGGCTGATGGTACTTGGCAAATTTCACTTCAAACAGTTGATACAAAAATGATATGTCGTAAGCAACCAGAAGCACACTCCTTACTTCCTGTAGACTTGTGGCAACATATGTAGATTTGAAGTTTTACAACTTGGCCTCTGCTACATAGAATTTCTCATTTGCCCACTGCATCAATTCAGTGAATTGTGTTCACTGGCAGCTGTATTCTATAAAAGGAGAAGTCTGCAGAACTGTCTGTCCCAAGCTGGGATGAGCCTATGTATGCCATGAGTAGTGGCTCTGTTTTGCTGCTCAAAAATAAATGATGGTCCATTTAAGTCAGGCTGCTGAGATGTAACACAACTCCTTTAATAAACACCATTAAAAATTTGGTCAGCTCAGATAAAATTCAGCATTCCCTGCTTTAACCCTACCTTTGGCTTTCTATCCTGTCTAATACACACACAGCTCCTTTCAAATGTGCCTTCTCTTTACTCCCCTGTGCTGTAGCTCTCATTTGCTGTTTACAGCAGTAACTTCTTTGTCTGTCTTCTTTGTCTGTTGGCATTTGGTTTCTGTATTTTAATTTTATTTCTGTTGATACTGCTTCCAGGACAGGGGTTGGCAGGGCACATTATCTACGAAAATTACATTTGATGCAAACTCTTAAGTTGTTTACAAACATTATTTTAAGAAAAACTCAGTGCCTCTGACATTTTAACAAAATTATATTTTGTTTTCTTTCATTTGGCTAGCCTTATCTTAGTGGGTGGGTTATGTCTATTAGTTGAGAAATTGCAGTTTGATTTCAGAGAACTTCAACCACAATCATTCTCTACATTGAAACTGCTTTTATACTGTTTTCTAACTTATATAGGTGAAAAAAATCCCACTTCTCATACACAATGAGATACAGTGAACCTATAAATAATTATTTCAACGGCTCTTTGCACAGCCCTGCATAGGTTGAACTCGGACACAAAGTTACATTGATTATTAATGTCAGTCAGTAATAAACTAGAAAAGATGTAATCACCCTGCCTAATGCTTATTTCTCAACTAGCATTACTAAAACACCTATTATCTGGATATTGTCATGTGGCTTTTTGAGGATTCCACTGCGTGAATTTAGCTGCTGCATTTCCCGCATTACAATAATGACTATATTTTATAAGTACTTCATTGGATGTAAAGTGGTTTAGGATTGAGTGCTTGCAGTTGCTGGTTAAGAAAGTCTACATTATTATTCTGTATAACTCTAATATAGTTTGTGATTGGCATGAAACTGAGATCTACAGTTTGAAATCTGCAGTTGCTTTTAGCAGATATTAACAAGGTTTCCAATAAAACATTAGCTTAATTTAATAACTGAAACTGGATCCTCCTTAAGAGAATCAGATAGGCTTTTTTTTAATCTCAGGAGCATATAGAACTAGTCAACTTTGTGTGACTTAGTTCTTGACTTATAATAGAGTGCCAGAGTTATATGGTTTAGCGAGTTCAGATGAGGAAGAAAAAGAGGAGTTCTTTTGCTTTGATCTTCCTAACCCTTTCTGGTCTCAAGAAATGATTCTTACTTGCAATAGGTGAGAAAGTCAGTCATTTGTGAGTATCTGGGAAGTTACTGAGGTTTACTAAGGTTCAAGATAGCACAGCAACTGGTAGTAATCTTAACTAGAAATGTCAAAAATAACTAAATAACTAACTTGAACATAATAGTAAGAAGTTCCTTGGAACATATTAAGAATGGCAGGACAGGAAATGTGTCACAGTTGGAACATGTGGGTGTTTCTGGTTGCAAGCGTGGTCCGGAGCAAATAGGTCTGAAGCAAATGTTTGAACTTCAAGCAGTTTCAGTTCAGAGTTTATGAGCTGGAGGCTGAACTATACACCATGATGCATCAGGGAGGAGGACAGTTACATGATTTTTTTTGTGCTAGGGGCAGTCACATCCCTCAAGGTGGGGTCTTCTGATATGTTCAGTAGATAGGGTTAGTGCGACTGCGAGTAAGGCAGGCAAAGGGACCGAGAGATAAGCAGGGCCTGAAACTCATGCTTTGCAATTGTTCAATACATTTGAAGTTCTTTCACCTTGTAGTTAACCGTGAAGGCAGAAGGGTGGATGAACTCTGCATGGCACCGTAGTACAGGAGGCCCACTCAGGAGGGAGGAGTAAGAAATAATGTAGTGGCAGGACGGAACAGTACAGCCAGGGAATACATATTATTTTCCGCTGCAAAGACAGAGAGTCCAGACAGCTATGTTACTTGCCTGGTGCTATTGTATGGGATATCTGCTCAGGGCCTTTGATGAATGTACAACAGAAGGGGGAGAACCCAATTTTCATGTTCCATGTATGTACCAATGACATAAGTTGGACAAGGAAGGAGGCTCTGCATAAATAGTATGACGAGCTAGGCGCCAAATTCAGAAGCAAAACCATGAAGGTCATAATCTTTCATTATTACCTGAGCAATGTGCAAATTGGCAGAAGGCAAATCAGGTTAAAGCGATGAACGTGCAGCTCAAAGATGGTCAGGAGAAGTCGGTTCCAGTTTATGGGGTACTGGTACCAGTAGTGGAGAAAGTAGGATCTTGCTATTGGGATGCTTACCATCTGAACTGTGTTGAGCTGTGTTCTTGCTAATGCATAATTAAGGAGGTTTGTCAAGGATTTTATAGCAGAGCATTTAGGAAGCAGTGACAAGAGCAGACAGAATCAGCATGGATTTATGAAGGTGAAATCATGCTTGAAAAATCTGTTGGAATTCTATGAAGATGAAACTAGTAGAGTAGACAAGGGGGAGCCAGTCGATGTAGTGTATTTGGACTTTCAGAAAGCATTTGACAAAGTCCCACGTAAGCGATTAATGTGCAAGATAAAAGTGCATGGGATTGGGGGAAGTGTTTTGATATGGATAGGAAACTGGTTGGCAGATGGGAAACAAAGAGTAGGAATTAATTGGCATGCAGTAACTAGTGGGGTGCCACAGGGATTGGTGCTGGGACCCCAGCTATTCATAATATACCTTAATGATTTGAATGAGGGAACAAAATGTAACATCTCCAAGTTTGGAGATGATACCAAGTTGAGTGGGCTGGGTGGAAGGGGTGGTGAACTGTGACGAGGATGCAGACATCCTTCAACATGAACTCGACAGGTTGGGTGAGTGGGCAAATCAATGGCAGATGCAGTATAATTTGGATAAATGTGAGGTCATTCACTTTGGAAACACAGGCAAGAAGGCAGATTACTACCTGAATGGCTATAAATTGGGAGAGGAGAATGTGCAGTGGGACCTGGGCATCCTTGTGCACCAGTCGCTGAAATTAAACATGCAGGTACAGAGGGCGGTAAAGAAGGCAAATAGTATGTTGGCCTTCATTGCAAGAGTTTTCGAGTTCAGGAACAGGGATGTGTTGTTGCAGTTGTACAGGGCCTTGGTGAGACCACACCTGGAATATTGTGTGCAATTTTGGTTTCCTTTTCTGAGGAAGGATGCTCTTGCTCTCAAGGCAGTGCAGCGAAGGTTTACCAGGCTGATTCCAGGGATGGTGGGTCTGATGTATGAGGAGAGATTGATTAGGTTGGGATTGTTTTCATGGGAGTTCAGATGAATGAGGGGGGAGTCTCATAGAGACTTATAAAATTCTAACAGGACTAGACAGGGTCAATGCAGGGAGAAAGTTCCTGATGGTGGGTGTGTCCAGAACCAGGGGTCACAGTATGAGGATTTGGAGTAGACGATTTAGGACACAGATGAGGAGACATTTCTTCACCCAAAGAGTGATGAACCTGTGGAATTCATTATCACAGGAAGTAGTTGATGCCAAAACATTGAATGTATTCAAGAGGCAACTAGATATAGCACTTGGGGCAAATGGGATCAAAAGTTATGGGGAGAAAGCTATTGAGTTGGATGATCATCCATAATCATAATGAATGGCGGAGCAGGCTCGAAGGGCCGAATGGCCTCCTCATGCTCCTATCTTCTATGTTCCTATGTTAAAAGGGCAAATAAAAATGAAGAAGTATGATCTGGTAGCCATTGACACATATCTACAAGATGGCATGCATTAAGACCTTAATCTTGAAGGATATAAGACATTTAGAAAAGACATTGAACTAGGTAAAGATGGAGGGCTGGCTCTGTTAGTTAATGATGTATTAGCACAATAGAGAAGAATGACCTAAATTCAGGAAACCAAGATGTTGAAATAGTTTGGGTAGAAATGAGAATTGTAAAAGGCTAGAAAACACTAGTGGGAGTGCCCAAACAGCAATCATAAGATAGAGAGGAGCATAAAGAAAGAAATAATGACAGCTTGTCAGAAAGGGACAGTGAGAACCATGGGATATTTTAACCTCCATGTGGACTGGAAGAGTCAAATAGGCAAAGATAGCCTGGATGAATAGAATGGCTTTGGGATAGTTTCTTAGAACAGCACATTCTGGTGCTGACGAGAGATCTGGCATTGTGCAATGACATATGGTGAAATGATGATCTGATAGTGAAAGTGCCACAAGCTAACAGTGATCACAACATTATTGAAATTTTACCTTCAGAGAGAGGAGTGGGTCAGAAATTACTTTTAAAATTTAAATTTCAGCATAGAAACAGAGCATGCTAAAACAATTTGGCAAATTAGGTTAACAGAGATGCAGTGGCAAACTTTCAAGGGATTATTTGAGAACACAGAGAGTAGGTACATTACAACAGGTAAAAAAACTTCCAAGGATTGGACCCACCATGCAGAAGAGACTCAAAATGTTGAAGCTAATATCAAGCTAAGAGAAAAAAAAATAATTCTGCAAAGGCAAGCAATAGGTCAGAGGATTGGACAGAATATAAAAAATAGCAAAGAATAACCAAAAAGATTAATAAAGAGAGGAACATTTGAGTGTAAGAGAAAACTAGTCAGGAATATAAAATTAGATAGTGAGAGTTTAAATAAATATTTAAGGGAACGATCAATAAAGTGAGTGCAACGATATAATAGTAGAAAATAAGGAAATAACAGATGTATTATACAGGTATTTTACATTACGTTTCACTACAGAGGATAAAAGCAATGTCCGAGAAGGAGCAATAAATCAGGAAATAGAAGGGTGGCAGGAACAGAGGAAAATCACAATCAGCAGAAAATTAGTACTAAGTAAATCGTTGAAGCTGCGGGCTGCTCGGGCCCTGATGGACTTCATCCTAGGATCTTAAAAAAAGTGGCTATTGAAATAGATAATACATTGGTTTAATATTGTAAAAGTCCCTTGATTTGGAGATGGTCTCATTAGATTGGAAGATGCCAAAAATATATTAAAAATGGGGAGGGAAAGCTGGAAATTACAGTCCAATTCACTTAACATCAGACGTACAGAAAATGTCAGAAGTTAATATTAGTCATTGCTGGACACATGGATAAGTTCAAAGTATCAGCAGAATCAACATGGTTTTGTGAAAGGGAAATCATGTTTGATCATTCTATTGGAGTTCTTCCATGATGTAATAGATGCAATGTGTAAAGGAGATTACTGTACTTGGATTTCCAGAAGGCATTTGTTAAGATGCCACATCAAAGATGACTACAGAACATAAAAATTCACACATAGTGGTAGCATTTTGGCATAGAAATTTTGGCTGGCTAACAGGAATCAGAAAGTAAACATAGGTTGGCAAGATGTAACAAATGGTGGTGTGTCATTCAGCACTGGGAACTCAACTGTTTACAATTTATATAAATGACTTGAATGAGGAGATTGAAGATATGGTTACCAAAATTGCTGACAGTACAAAGAGAGATTGGAAAGTAAGTTGAATAAAGGACATGAGGAAGCACAAAAAGATATCGATAGGTAAAGGAGTTTAGCAGCAGAGACAGTTGAATGGGCAAAGATGTGGCAAATGGAGTATGATTTGAGAAAATGTGAAATTTTCCATTTTAAACCGGAAGTATAAAAAAGCAAATTATACAAATGGTGAAAGATTGTACAAGAAATTGGATATCTTCGTGCATGAAGGTTATGTAGGTACAGCAAGTAATGAGGAAAACTAATAGAATATTATCATTTATTGTAAGGGAATTGAATACAAAAGGAGGTTACACTTCAGTTATACAATGCACTGGTGAGATAACATCTGGAGTACTTTGCACAGTATTGGTCACTTTATTGAAGGAACGATGTAAATACATTGGAGGTTACACTTCAGAGGGTGGTGTGTGTATTGGAGGCAGTTCAGAGAATGATTGCAAGACTAATACCTGGAATGGATAGGTTGTCTTAGGAGAAAAGGTTGGACAGTTTAGGTTTGTATGGAGGTTTAGAAGAATAAGAAGTGACTTGATTGAAACACCCTGAGGGTATTGATAGGATGGATGTTTCCTCCTATGGGAGAATTTAGTAGTACAACTAAACACTTTAAAAATCAGAGTTGCCCATTTAAAACTAGTGAAATGCTTTCTCTCAGAGGGTCTGAGTCTTTGGAACTCTCTTCATAAAAGGTGGTGGGAGAATTGTCATAGAGTCATAGAACTGCAGAGCATGGAAACAGACCCTTCGGATCAACTTGTCCATGTCGACCAGATATTCTACATAAATCTAGTCCCATTTGCCAGCATTTGGCCCATCTCCCTCTAAACTCTGCCTATTCATGTACCCATCCAGAAACATTTTACACGTTGCAATCGTACCAGCCTCCATTCTGCCAATATGGCAGCTCATCCCATACACACATCACTCTCTGTGTGAAAAAGTTGCCCCTTACGTCCCTTTTAAATCTTTCCCTTCTCACCTTAAACCTATGTCCTCTAGTTTTGGACAAAATGACTTTAACTACTTATTCTAACGATACCCCTCATGATTTTATAAACCTCTATAAAGTCACCCCTCAGCCTCCAATGCGCCAGGGAAAATAGCCCCAACTTATTCAGCCTCTCCCTATAGTTCAAACCCTCCAACCCCAACAACACCCTTGTAAACCTTTACTGAACCCTTTCAAGTTTCACAACATCCTTCCTATAGCAGGGAGACCAGAATTGCATGCAGTATTCCAAAAGTGGCCTAACCAATTTCCTGTACAGCCGCAACATGACCTCCCAATCCCTATGCTCAATGCACTGACCATTAAAGGCAAGTACACCAAATGCCTTCTTCACTATCCTATCTACCTGTGACTCCAGTTTCAGAGAACTATGAACCTGCACTCGAAGGTCTCTTTGTTCAGCAACGCTCCCCAGGACTGGGCAGAGGTAAATAGATCTTCATTAACAAAGGTGAGAGTGAAGTGTTATCAGGAGTAGGGGTGAATGTGGTTTGGAGGTTACAATCAGATCAGCAATGAACTTATTAATGGTGGAGCAAACCTGAAGGATTGAACAGCCTAGTCTGACTCCTAATTTGTTTGTATGTTTATTTGGATGTGCTACAGCTATGAAAGTTGCTTTACAAATACAACTCAGTCTTTTTGATAATCAGGGTTTTCCTGAAAATCTTGATGAGTTCTGTTAAGCATTTTAGTAAAATACTTTAACTGCGATAGCACAATTACTTCCTGATAGGGTTTATTGAGAGCACAGTGGTTATACATAGTGCAAGATGTTAATGTTTAATGTTTCACTTAAGTACACCGTTCACTGCCGTAACTAAACTGCTGGCACTCTTCTCGGGAAATCGTGATTGCAATGTTGACAACTGTTTACAGGAGGGAATAGTTTGGCAACAATGGTAATCACTATTAAAATCCATCAGTTATTCTCCCATTAAAAGAAACAGATCAGACACAGAGGTGACACAGTGCAATTGGTCTTGGTTCTGATATTTGGTTCAGTTTGAACTAAACTGATCCCTGGCCAACAGAATTCCAAGTCAGACTGGAACCAAAAACTTCAGACAGTTTGGCTGTAGCTAGCTTGCCAATTCAAATACCATTTCATCCTCTGTTTAGTATCTGCTGTGTCCCATTCTGGACTTTAATCTTTATGTAAGTAGGGAAAGTCAAACTGGCAGAGGTAGTCAACATGAAGAATTCAAAGAATATATTCAGAACAGTTTCCGAGATCAATATTTGGGATCTGGTAATGTGAAATGAGGCAGGTTATTTAAAAGATCTTAAAGTAAAAGACGCCCATGGGAACAGTGACAATAACACGGTAGAATTTGCCATTAAGATCGAGAGAGAAAATTTGGTTAGAAACAATCTAAATAAGGGTACTTACAAAGGAATGAGAGTAGAAGAGCTAGAGTGGACTGATAAAGGAGTTTAGGAGAAAAGAAAGTTGAGCGACAATAGCAAACATTTAAGAAAATAGCTCAAGGTGTTACCGACCAGACGAAACCCCTCAAATGTATTAAGAAGATAGTCTAGATCCTAACTTTTTCTTATTGTAAAGTTAAGTGTAAGGTGTTGTGTTCAAGATGCAATTTGATTGGTCAAACTACTTGACTTTAACCAAACACACTTTATTTTTGCTGAAAACAACAATTGCTGGAGATAACAGCAGGTCAGAGAGACAGCAAGCTAATGTTTCAAGTACTACTGTTAAAATATAGACAAAATAAAAAATAAAACAAGGCTCAACTATAACTTTAATGAAATGCTTAACAAAATAATATATATATTAACTACTACTAATTAACTGTTCCAATTAGTAACATACCATAAACACACCCTTGGCAAAGGCATATTTAGTAAAATAGATTTGGCTCATATGCAATTCTAGCAGCATGAAGAGAACCCCAACTTTTAACTGTAACAGGGAGAGGAATAAGAGCTTCCACATTCATATTCCACATAAGAGCTTCAAGACCCAGCAACTTCTGAAAGCTAAAACTAAAAATCCTGGTTCTGTGGGACCTGCTTCTGTTGTTCCAACGTCTATATTATTGGACTTAAGCAGACTGCTTGATATCTTTGGCTTAACCCTTCTTCATTAAAGAACAGGACAAAATACACCTCTTAAAGGCATAGTATTGTCATACCTTCCCCCTTTAAAAAATGAACCATCAATATGCAAAATAAAAACTGAAAGAACTGCGGATGCTGTAAATCAGGAAGAAAAACAAATTTGCTGGGAAAGCTCAGCAGGTCTGGCAGCATCTGTGAAGGAAAAAACAGAGTTAACGTTTCCTCACTTCTGACGTTAACTCTGTTTTTTCCTTCTCAGATGCTGCCAGACCTGCTGAGCTTTTCCAGCAAATTTGTTTTTCTTCCATCAATATGCAAAGATGGCTTCATTTTTAAAAACCTTTAGCTTTACACTATTAATGCCACTACAATACTTATACATCACACTAATTCTAAGCGTGCAAACAATCACTACGACAGTCCATTTCAGTCAGTTTTCTCCTGACACTGAATGCCTCCATCTTCCTTCATCAAAGTAACAATAACGTGTCAGCAATTACATTCTCTCATCCTACCATGTGTATAATTTTCAAATTGAATGGCTGCAATAATAAGCTCCATCTAAACAATCTGGAATTTTTATCCTTAATTTTTATCAGAAACTTTTAAGGGGTCATGATCAGTAAATATAATTATCTCAGACGCATTACTGGCAATATAAATGTGGAAATGTTGCAACGCAAACACTAAACTCAAGGTCTCCTTCTCAATTGTGGAATATTTTTATTTATGATTAATCAGTTTTCTGGAAAAATACCCAACAGGTCTTTGTATCTTTTTGTGGTCTTCTAGGAAGAATTCAACACTGACACCGACATCATTCGCACTGATAGTCACTTGGAATGGCTTTGCACAATCAGGTGTGGCTAACACTGGGGCAGTGGGCAACACACAGCTTTCCAGCTGTGAAATGCCTTCTGACATTCCTCCATTCACTAAAATTTTCTGCACTTCTTCAACCAAACAGTCAGTGGAGCAACCACACTTCTAAAATTCAGTACAAATTTCTGATAAAAACCACTCTATCCCAGGAATGTAGTACCTCCCTCTTCATTGATGGTATGGGAAACTCCCCAAAAATCCTTGTTTTCATATTACTTGGGGCCATCTGTCCATGTCCAATAACATGGCCAGGAACATGACTTGGGCTTTTGCAAAATCACTCTCACCCACATTTATCACCAAGCCCATCTCCCAAAGTTGATTGAACAATTTTGATAGATGCTTCAAATTTTCCTTCCTCGTCTGATTAAAAATTACCATATCGTCCATGTAAACCACAAAACTGGGTAATCTGAAATGACTTTATTGGTTAGTCTCTGATATGTGGCTGGAGCATTTTTCATACCAAATGGCATGACTTTAAACTGGTACAAGTCCATTCAGCGTCATGAAAGCTAAAATTTCCTTCGCTCTTTCGGATAAAGGTACACGTCAGTATCCTCTGAGTCCAAATTATAAATATAAGTTACATGTCCTACCTCCTCAATGCAGTCTTCCAAATGTAGAAATAGGATATAAATCAGATTTTGTAATTGCATTGACTTTGCGATAGTCCACACATAATTGTTGGGTACCATCTGGTTTTAGTACCATTACTATGGTTGTGCTCCATTCTCTGCAACTCACTTCGATGAAATTGTCTTTGAGCATACATTCAATCTCTTTTTGAACCTATGCCAACTTTAGAGGGTAAGCCTATAATGATGTGGCTTAATCAGAACACTATTTCCTGTACCTACATCATTACATTAGTAACTTAATTAGTAATTAGATTGGTACTTCATCTTCAAGATGCTACCGTCGTGGATTTGGAAAGTGCTGTCTAGGGATCGTTAATGGTTTTTGCAGTGCATCCTCTGGGTGGTCACTCCGCTAGGTGGTCTATACAGAAAATCCAGCCAACAGAACAAAGAATAGGGTCAATTTTGTCATTCCAGTAATAACAACTCCTTAAGGAAAGACAGTAAGGTGATAGTAGCCTGCAGAATCTTCCCACATGCATGACGTGGAGGTGCCAGCATTGGACTGGGGTGGACAAGATCAAAAATCACAACACCGGGTTATAGTCCGACAGGTTTATTTGAAGACACAAGCTTTCGGAATCTCATTTCTTCAGGTGTTAGTGAGAGAGGTGGCATCAGACACAGAATTTATAAGCAAACGATCAAAGGGTCATATAACTGATGTGGTATTGAACAAACCTAAGATGGCTGTTAAATCGTTAATCAGTTAGAAAGGATTAATATGCAATTGCAATATTGCAATTCAAGGATTAATATTTGGACTTTCAGAAAGCTTTTGACAAAGTTCCACAAAGGAGATTAATGTGCAAGATAAAAGTGTGTGGGATTGGGGGAAGTGTATTGAGATGGAGGAAAAAGGTTGGCAGAGAGGAGACAAAGTGTAGGAATTAATGGGTCCTTTTCAAATTGGCAGGCAGTAACTAGTGGGATGCCATAGGGATCAGTGCTGGGACCCCAGCTATTCACAATATATATTGATTTGGATGATGGAACAAAATATCACATCTCCAAGTTTGGAGATGATACCAAGTTGAAATGGGGGGCGAGGGGGGTGAACTGTGACGAGGATGCAGAGATCCTTCAGCATGATCTCAACAGGTTGGGTGAGTGGGCACATAAATGGTAGAAGCAGTATAATTTGGATAAATGTGAGGTTATTCACTTTGGAAGCAAAAAGAAGAAGGCAGATTACTACCTGAATGGCTGTAAATTGGGAGAGGGCAGTGTGCAGCGGACCTGGGTGTCCTTGTGCACCAGTTGCTGAAGGTAAGCATGCAGGTGCAGCAGGCGGTAAAGAAAGCCAATGGTATGTTAGCCTTCATTGTGAGAAGTTTCCAGCACAGGAACAGGGATGTGTTGTTGCAGTTGTACAGGGCCTTGGTGAGACCACACCTGGAATATTGTGTGCAGTTTTGGTCTCCTTTTCTGAGGAAGGATGCTCTTGCTCTCGAACAAGTGCAGCAAAGGTTTTCCAGGCTGATTCCGGAGAGATTGACTAGGTTGGGATTGTTTTTGCTGGAGTTCAGACGAATGAGGGTGATCTCATAGACTTATGAAATTCTAACAGGACTAGACAGGGCAGATGCAGGGATGATGTTCCTGATGGTGGGTGTGTCCAAAACCAGGGATCACAGGGTGAGGATTTGGGGTAGGCGATTTAGGACTCAGGTAAGGAGACATTTCTTCACCCAAAGAGTGGTGAGCCTGTCAAATTCATTATCACAGGAAGTAGTTGATACCAAAACATTGTATGTTTTCAAGTGGCGACTAGATATAGCATTCGGGGCAAATGGGATCAAATGTTATGGGGAAACAGCAGGATTAGGCTATTGAGTTGGACGATCAGCCAAGATCTTGAAGAATGGTGGAGCAGGCTCAAAGGCAGAATGGCCACCTCCTGCTCCTATCTTCTATGTTTCTATGTAAATTCCCAAGTTTCTTTCAAGTCACTGCTCTGAGATAACTAAAGATTTTATCTGTTCCCTCAGTATACCAGAGGTGGCATCCAAGGTTAGACAAAGCATTTTACGTGAGAGGCCTCATTTAGAATCTGGCTGTGTATCAAATTGGACTGGTTTTATTTCCAAAGTAGGAATTTATAAAATGCCACATTGACTATCTACAAACGTGTGCGCTGTTTGAACAAAATAGAATTACAAAGCAAATTCACCCCATGGATTTATGTGTGTGTGCGTATGTGAGGGAGAGAGAGAGAGAGGAAGAGATAGTATGTGTGTGTATTCTATTACACTCCTGACTTTTATCTTCCAGATGCTCGATAGGCTTTAAGAAGTCAGAATGTAAGTTATTCGCCACAGGATTCCTAGCCTCTGAGCTGTTCCTATAGCCACATATAGCTAGTCCAGTTCAGCTTCTGCTCAATGGTAACCCCTACGATGTGATATTGGGGTATTTAGTGATGCTGATGCCAATGAATCTCATTGGATAATTGTTACATTCTTTCTTTTAAATTGCTTATTGCCTTGCACTTGTATAGCACGAATGTTTATCAACCAATATTTTGTGTTATCCGGATCTTGCTGCATTTTGATATGGACTACTGTTTCAATATCTAAGGTGTCTCTTTCAAATTAAAATCTGTTGAGAGCTCAAAAGAAACGACCTCTCACAGTCAGCAGTACCAGTGGGTGCCAAAGGTGGGCTTTCCACTTCAGCTCACAGTAGGGAGAGACGCCAGGAATCTGAGAAGATTTACATCCGGTTTTCATTTACAAGAACGCTCGGCAAAGTGGTTTTGGAGAACGAGGCAGAGTGGAAGAGTTAAAAATTCGATTACTTGACGAAACAAAAGAATGAGGGCGTTGATGATTAATAATGATTAGTACCAATGCTGCGTGGGATCATGAGGAACAGCGTGGATGAGGTTGAATAACAGATCGTGAAACATTGATACACTCTCCATCTTGTCAGAGATGCACTGTAGAGAAATTTTCAGATTACTGACACCAATTTCCTTTCCTCCTTTTCAGGAGATGGAGAATCATAACAGCAATACAGAAGCTATCAATAACTTAACAGTACTCCTCCACCAGCACCAACAATGCGGTGCCCATAAGCAAGCTCACAATGTCTCCCATTGGAATGGTCAAGGAGCAAGGACCATTGAAGTTTACCAACACGATGTACATTTCACAGGAATTAGACATTCAAAAGCGCAGGTCAGGAGAAGAATAAGGACTGAAAGACCCTAGAGATACACGAGTTTATGTTCGAACTCAAGACAGAGACCCATAGGTCAAATTCCACTACCCACAGAAGGTGCGAGGGCGAACTCAAGGGTCGTTTCCGGTTCCGGAGCATCACGCTGAGGCGGGTCTGACGCTCTTCCGGTAAGTGCCACGGAACGCCCAGTGTGTGCGCAGGCGCAGTACGCGGGAGCGGCCTGTCGCAGTGCGCACGCGCAGTGGTCCCGGGCCTAGGCGACAGCCGCACGCTGGCGACGGAGAGGCCCAGCCCCAGACTGAGAGTCAGAGCCAGGCCAACGTCGCGCCGACATGGAGGCTATCGCCAAGTACGACTTCAAGGCTACAGCAGACGATGAGCTAAGCTTTAAGAGGGAGGATATACTGAAGGTGAGGCTGCCGCGATGAGATGGCGGCGAACGCCGGAATCTGGAGCGGAGGAGGAAGCGTAAGGGAGAGAGACTGTGGGGGAGGAGAGGAGAGAGAGAGATAGAGAGAGCGAGAGCGAGTGAGCGCCGGGGTGTGGGGGGGTGGTGGGGAGAGGTGGTTGAAAGAGAGAGATGCACGACGGGGTGAAAAGAAGCCGACACGGGGAGATAGAAGAGAGGGGACCGGGGAGGGGGGCGGAGAGGGAGAAGGGGAGAGGGAGA